>NW_024870461.1:388496-478388 GCF_013358625.1 Macadamia integrifolia | reverse complement strand
ACCATTCTTGGCTACCAGTAATGCATTAATCAATTGCCAAAATGGTTTCCTAAGATTATCTTTTGGTAACCAAACTGTTGAGTTTAACATGTTTAGGATTGGCAAGCAACCACATATGGAAGAAGAGATCAATATGCTTGAGGATTTTCTGGATTTTTCTGATGATTTAGTTACCAACTTAGATATTGATTTTGATTCAGAATTCCAAGAGTGTATGGATGAGTTGGATGATGACAGTGAAAATTTCTTTTCTGAAGTCTTGAGTCTTCACACACTTGTGGAGCCCTTAGGACCCCTTTCTAATTCCATTCCCAAACCTTCCATAGTTGAGCCCCCTAAGCTAGATCTTAAGGAGTTGCCATCTAATTTGAGGTATGCTTTCCTAGGGCCTGACCAGACTCTTCCTGTAATAATTTCTTCAAATTTGACTTCTAGCCAGGAAGAGGAGTTACTTAAAGTGTTAAAAGACAATAAGGAAGCCCTAGGTTGGACCATGGCTGATATCAAGGGTATAAGCCCTTTCCATTGTGCAACATCATATACATCTTATAGAGGATTCCAAACCATCCACGGAACCCCAAAGAAGAGCTAACCCAGTGATGATGGAAGCTATTAAGAAAGAGATCCTAAAGTGCTTGGATCATGGAATAATTTATCCTATTTCTGACAGCCAATGGGTAAGCCCAGTTCACGTAGTGCCTAAGAAGTCTGGGGTGACTGTAGTTCCCAATGCCAATAATGAACTAATTCCAACCTGTGTCCAATCAGGGTGGAGAGTGTGCATAGACTACAGGAAACTTAACGAGGCAACCTGGGAGGACCACTTCCCATTGATATTCATTGATCAGATGTTAGAGAAGTTAGCTGGACATAAATACTATTGTTTTCTTGATGGATATTCTGGCTATAACCAAATCCCAATTGCTTTAGAGGACCAACATAAGACCACTTTTACATGCCCATATGGAACATTTGCTTACAGGGGTATGCCCTTTGGGCTTTGCAATGCCCCTACTATGTTCTAATGATGCATGATGAGCATCTTTTCTGACATAGTCGAAAAATTCTTAGAAGTATTTATGGATGAATTTTCAATTCATGGAAATTCCTATTCTGAATGTCTTCATCATCTTTCCCTAGTTTTGAAAAGATGCATATCTAAGAATTTGATTTTGAATTGGGAGAAATGCCATTTTATGGTTAAATCTGGTATTGTTTTAGGCCATATAATATCCAAGGAGGGAATTAAGGTAGATAGAGCCAAAGTGGATTTAATTGATAATTTACCACCTCCTCAATCTGTTAAGGATGTTCGGTCCTTTCTAGGGCATGCAGGCTTCTACAGAAGGTTTATTAAGAACTTTAGTCAGTTAGCCCGACCTCTCACCTCATTACTTGCCAAAGATCAGACTTTTGAGTTTTTCAAAGAGTGCCTAGAATCCTTCAAGCAACTTAAGAAGGAGTTGACCAATGCACCCATTGTTCAACCACCTGTTTGGACTAAACCTTTTGAACTGATGTGTGATGCTTCGGATTTTGCCATAGGAGCAGTTTTAGGTCAAAGGATTAATAAGTTGCCCACTGTCATTTACTATGCTAGTAGGACCTTAAATGATGCACAACTCAATTATACAACCACTGAAAAAGAATTTTTAGCTGTTGTGTTTGCATTAGAAAAGTTTCGGTCTTACTTAGTTGGTTCACATGTGGTGGTGTATACTGATCATTCTGCCCTCAGATACCTAGTTTATAAGAAGGATACCAAAGCCCGTCTCATTAGGTGGGTTTTACTTTTGCAAGAGTTTGATTTAGAAATTAGGGATAAGAAAGGAGTTGAAAACCTAGTTGTAGACCATTTATCCCGGCTTTCCAATTCCTTGACTGTTGATTCTCCAGTCAACGAGAACTTTTCAGATGAACAATTATTTGCAATGTCCAGTGAACCATGGTTTGCTGACATTGTCAACTTCTTAGTTTCAAGTGTGACTCTGGATCGCTAGTCCACCCAAGATAAGTATAGGTTTCATTCCCAAGTTAAGCACTTTTTCTGGGATGATCCTTATTTGTTTAAGATATGTCCGGATCAGATTATCCGACGATGTGTTTCTGATCATGAGCAACATTCCATTCTCTCTTTTTGTCATGATCATGCATTTTGTGGACACTTTGGACCTAAGAAGACTGCCGCAAAGGTTCTCCAATGCGGATTTTATTGGCCCACTCTTTTTAGAGATGCTTTTGATTTTTGCAAGGCTTGCCCCGCCTGCCAGTCTTTTGGCCGTATCAATAAAAGAAACATGATGCCTCTCAACCCCATTTTAGTAGTTGAGATCTTTGATGTTTGGGGCATCGATTTTATGGGACCATTCCCTAATTCCTTTGAGAATTTATACATACTTTTGGCCATTGATTATGTTTCTAAATGGATAGAGGCCATACCTTGTAAATCTAATGACCACAAAGTGGTGGTCCAGTTTCTCAAAGAGAACATTTTTTCCCGCTTTGGTGCACCACATGCAATAATTAGTGATAGGGGTACTCATTTTTATAATCGGCCTTTTGAGGCCTTAATGAAAAAGTATGGGATCACTCATAAGTTATCTACCCCTTATCACCCCCAAACTAGTGACCAAGTGGAGGTGTCTAATAGGCACATCAAACAAATCTTAGAGAAAACTGTTAATCCTAACCGTAAGGATTGGTCCCTTAGGCTCATTGATGCCTTGTGGGCCCATTATACTGCATTCAAGACCGACCTTGGTCAGTCTCCCTACCATTTGGTGTATGGAAAAGCTTGTCACTTACTAGTTGAGTTGGAGCATAAGGCCTTTTGGGCCATCAAGAAGCTCAACTTTAATTTTTCTAATGCGGGAATTCATCCTAGGCTCCAACTATATGAGTTGGAGGAACTTAGGAATGATGCCTATGAAAGTTCTAGGATTTACAAGGAAAAGACCAAAGCTTTCCATGATAAGCACATTCTACAAAAATCTTTTGCAATTGGTGATAAGGTCTTATTGTACAACTCTCGATTGCATCTTTTTCCTGGTAAGCTTAGATCCCGATGGGATGGCCCGTTTATTGTCCATAATGTATATCCCCATGGGCTGTGGAGATTTTGAATCCAGGAACAGGGTTAATTTCAAAGGTTAATGGTCAGCGTTTGAAACCGTTCTTCGAGTTTCCTAATACTAGTAGTGAAGAGGTCATGGATCTCCATGAACCTCTTTACACTGATGACTAACTTTTAATCAGGTATGACCCCCTTTCATTGTCTTTGCTTTTAATTCTTTCCATGTATTGAGGAAATTACATGACTTAAGTGCGGGGAGGGAAACCAGTTTTTTTTTCCACTTTGTTTTATTTGTTTTTCTTTTTGTTTTTGTCCTACTTTGGCTTTTGGCTAATGATCATACCATTCGGTTGCTTGATGTATGAAAATAAAAGTTTTGACTAAGGTACCCATTTTGAACGTATAAAACCCTGTTGAGAAGAAAGAAACAAGCATGTATCTTGAGATGGGACTTTCTTTTGAAAAATAAAAGACCCCTGTTTTATGGTGATGGACCATATGTAAGTCTGTGGGTTCCTTGTACTTTTGATTTGGAGTTGAGACCTTCTTTTTAATTTGGCATGGGTTGACAAATGCATACTTTTAAATGAAATGTGAAATGTGGTATAAAGAAGAATAAGAGTTGATTCTCTTAGAACTAGATAGGGCATTGAGCCTCAGGAAGCGTGGTGTCTTGATCGAAATTTCTTGGGAGGAAACTTCTAAAGTAACTCTAGCATTACTGCCTTTGTGGGCATATGCAAAAAGCAAAGCTACATAGTAACTTGTGTGTCTGATGTTTGCTCCACCATGTCATTCAAGCCAAAAGTAGTGGAGTAAAATAGAGTTTATTAGTGAAAAAAAAAAGGAAAAAAAATATGCAAATGTCATTATTGCTTGGTAACATGTTTGGTCAAAAACACACCGACGCCTTAGTCATTGGTTCCCTATTTCTTCACAAGTAGTATTGCCTTAAGATAAAGATGTTTTGGAAGAGACGAGGTGAGTTTCAAATTAAGAAATATGCTAGTGCTTGGAATTGATAAAGGGTAATAAAAGTTCAAGTGTGGGGGTCCCTTGTAAGAGAAATTATCTTTGCTCCGGATCGGTATGAGCCTTACCTTTAGCCAAGGTTGGGACTTGTTTATTCTGAATTTTGGGTGTATATTCACTGCAAACACCCACGAGACACAACTCGTCCACTAGGGGTGACCTAGGGGTTTAAAGGCTTGTTGCACATGCTAAGTGCAACCGTGATTCCTACGAAAGTGAGTTAGGTTTTTTTTTTATCTTTATTCTTTTTCTTTTTGTTTTGCTCGAGGACTAGCAAAGTCTAAGTGTGGGGGAATTCTGATGAGCACATTTATGTGTGAAATCTAGGGTAGTAAAACATGCATTTTACATATTTAGAATGGAGCTACCTTAGGTTTTACTCTCTTTTTGCAGGTTTTATATTTTCAAGGCCTTAAGGACTATCGGGTGCTATATCTCCAATTTTACATGTAAAGAGGTCCTATTTCTTTTCATTGTTGCAAAGAGGACAAAATTCTGAGCAAGATGGACGTGTCCAATTAAAATTATGCATTCGTTTGGTTACTTGTACAAGTGATTATTCTTTTCAGGCCAGAAAAAGAATAATGGATCAGAACTGAACCGAGATGCAGAACCAGCCCATTTGCAATTGTCTCAGAGGCACAAGGAATACTCCAAATGCCAACAAGGATCGATGGATCACATCCTTAAGTGATTAAAGATTCATTTTTGGTAACAACAACTACCTAGTGTAGTTGGTGAGCTATGGTGTGCAAAATTCCCTTGCTCACCAAGAGGTCTCAAGTTCGAATCTCATGGTTGTTTTTTTTAGAGAATTTTGTTGAAGATTTTCTGCTTTTCACTCACTTAAAGCACTAAGGGCATGGAGGGGATTTCCACATCAAATTAGAAGCAAAGAAAATCGTGGAAGGTTCCTGCGCAAGAAGAGAAGAAAAAAAAAAGGAAAAAAAATGGAGAAATAAAGATTGTCCAAATCTTCTCTCTCCTCCACATCATCACCAAAATATTGTCCAAATCACACAAAGCAAGAAGAAAATCGTCCCTTGGAGGGAGAAAAAGAAGAGAAATAAATTAGAAAAAAAAGAAAGAAAATAAGCAAAAAAATTATAGGAAATTTCTCCAAGTTTATTTCTCTCTTCTCTCTCCTCCATCTTAGCACTTTTGGACTCAAAAGATCTTACTATCAATTGTGGGTTTCTCTCTTTTAGGAAAGAGAAATTTGTTACCCTACCTCTCCATTTCCTATAAATACAACTCATGTAAGAGGAGGAGAGACAATTCATTCTTCTTCTAGTTTTTTTTTTAGTTGCTCTCTCTCTCCCTCTCTCACTCTTTAGTTTTAGTTCTTCTCTATTTTTGCTTTAATCACTTTTGTAATAGTTTTTTATATCAATTAATGCAAGCACTCTTTTATTCTTATTCAGCCTTTTTATGTTTATGATTTATGCAATTGAGTTGTAATTTTTTAAGTTATAGTTCTAGGCTTAGATCTAAGTGACAAGATCACGAGCCATGGAGCAATTTTTTTTTTCAAGTTCAAGCATTGATTCAAGTAAGTAGGCTCCTTCAGTAGTCTTCTCTCCCCCCTCTCATTCCCTCTTCTGACTACCCTTTCTTTCTTAATTTAGGATTTTAATTTCAGTCGTTACATTATTACTATCCCTTTCCCCCAAGGTTCATGGCTAGTGTATGTGTTGGCTTTGCCCCTCCTAGCCATAGAACCATCAATTTATTGCTTTTATTTTAATTGTCTCCCTTTCCCTAAAGCCAAGTAGAGTAACACTTGTAAGAGTGACTCTCTGGTCAAGTAGGGAAGCTTATATTATGATGCATCCCTCGGGCTAAGTAGAGAAACCTACTTGTGAGTCTCTCTCTAGCTTTATCCCCTTTCTTTTACTTTATTTTTATTTCAGCATTTTTTTCTTTATTTATTTTTTTCTTAATTACATGGGTTGTTTATTTTCAATTATTTATTTATTTAATTTTAATTGCGTGGCTTACGTCTTTAAATTCTTAGATGACGAATGGTTAGGAAGTTATTTTAGATACATATGTTTAGGATGGCAATTAGAATTAGATCACAACCATTAATCGGTTCACTTTTGCATTATTAAAAGAAATAAAAAAATAAAGTGGCTGCTCTCCCTGTGTTCGACCTGTAGCTACACTGATCCGTACGCTTACGGTTACATTTTAAATCTCAAACACTCACCCTTTCCTCTGTTGGATAAAGAGGGTCCCCCTCTCCCATTGGCAAAAAAAAAACTATAAACACCCCCCTCCTTTAGATTTAAGAGACCAGAATCCCACGTCACTCTTTTGTAGTGAAATTTTCCTCCCCTCCCCTCTTGATTTTCTTCTGATCTTTGGAGTGATCTTCGTCAAGATCTGAAATCTGATTTGGATCTTCAAAGTGTTCTTCGGGATCTTAAAGATCTTCAATCCAAGTTCTTAATAAGATCCAGTTTTTGTCAGAAACAATATGTTCTTAAGCCCCCTCCCTTGAGTGTTTTTGAGTGTTCTTGAGCATTCTTGAGATAGAAATCCCCCCTTTGAGGTTCTTCGATTCTACGAAGAGATCTTTGTCAAGATCTGGATTTATGTTCGGATCTTCAAAGTGTTCTTCGAGACTTTGGAATTCTTCAGTCCATTTTTAGGTCAGCCCGTTTCTTTTTAGAAAGAGTTGTTCCTAGCGGAAGCCCTGTCTGAATGCCCCAGGAATCTTTCTAGAAATATCCATTCCCAGTGGAAGCTCTGTTAGATTGCCACCTCATCCCAAGCCCAGAAATAGCCTTCCCTAGCTGAAGCTCTGTCTTAATCCAAACCCAGAAATAGCCTTCCCTAGCTGAAGCTCTATCCCAACCCAAATCCCAAAGCGACCATTCCTAGTTGGAACTCTGTCCGAATACCATCACAATTAGCATCTCTCAAGAAAGGAGGTTGGAGGTCAAGACCATCTTCTCCTGAGCCAAGAGAATCCGAAAGACAGTTTGAGCCAGTACTAATCAAGGGCCCACCCCTCTTGACCCAAAACAGGGGTTAAGTTTAGGTACAATTTCTCAACCAACTTGTCATAATGTAGACTTTATATAAATCTTGTTTTAGTGTATATAGTAATTTGAATTCAATTAATGTATATATACCTGAGAACTTAGCCATGCATGTGGAATAGTAATAATTGTGAAAAATGTTTGTTCTCAAGCATCTAGTAGGAAGACCGGTTGAACCGGGCAGATTAGGTGCCTAACACCTTTTCATTTCTGTAATCTGACACTTTCCCTAAGTCTCTGGACAAGACACCCCTGGATCTGAGGCCCATAACCCTAGGTGGCGATTCCAATTCCCATTTATATGATCCCAATCCCCGTATTTTACCATCATCAAACCCCCATCTCAAATGACGAATTTTACACTCTTACGAAATAGGCCTCCTCGTATCTCCAAGTGATGATACGGCGGTGCAGGGCCTGCAAGCAAAGCACACACAACACGAACCCCTCCCCTCACATGAAAAAGAAAGAGAGAGGAGAGAGGTTGGGATGCAAGTCCTTTTCCCCCTAAGGGAAGAGAGACATCTCAGTCCATCTCTGGCCGCTACCCTCACAGTGGCGACTCCACTAGGATAAATGTCAAGCTTTCGATACTAGATGCTACCTTTAAATGCAAGAACATTTTCCATCACATTTGTTTGAAAACGTGTTTGGCTAACCCCATGTTTATAATTGTATTCTCTAACCGCATCATGCATCGTGCTCGAAGTGAAATCATTTGGCGATGGACTCCCTATCATGCCTGTACCCTTGGGGAGGTCAGCGTATGTCATGGAGAGTACTCTGAGAGTAAATGATACCGGCTTCTTGTACAAGAATGGAAGGTATCATCAAACGACGAGGATGTTGTATTTGTGCCAATACCCTCGTGGAGGTCTGTGCACTTTATAACATTTTGAGATCGAATACGTAATCAAATGGCGAGGATGTCCATAATTGTGCTAGCACCCTTGGGGAGGTCCATACACTTTATGACATTCTGAGATCAAATGATGGTTACCCTATATTACACTTTTGCACACAATCACTCACGGTTCCACCACCCAGTGGCCAATTGCTTAACCTCGTGTGCAGTCACTAGTAAAGGGCAAGGAAGTCAAAAGGATCATGTACCTTGCGTATATAGATCCTATGAAGAAAGCCTTATCGGTCCTATTGCATCCACTGCATCTCGCATCATGTAGAAAATAGACGAAGAAGCTACGAGCGCCACAAGCTAACTATAGAACTTGTTTACGATCTTGAAAAGGAATATTCCTATATTATATTCCCATAGTAAAGAATTGCTTTCCTAAGTGGATTTCGGATCAAAGGTGTCCCTCCTTCAGGAAAAAGTCCAGACATGTGACTCAGGCGCAATCCCATCACAGTCATGACAAGTCCCAAGAAGTCCAGATAAAATCAGGAAGAAGGACACCTAGTGGGAAAAGAGCAAGGAAAGCATGACTTTGTTACATGGAAGGTCTTATGGGAATATTCTCAATAAGCCATTTGTATGAACTTCCTGCTTATGACATTGGGTGGACCAGGGGCATCAAACCCTATCCACCCCTATCATTAAGGGGACTAACTTTGGATAAATCAATGGTTGTTAATTTAGTGAATGTGTGAACAAGGAGTTGGAATTCAAAAATCATAAAATAAACCACTTTTAATTCAGGCACAATTCCACACCTCAAGTATTCTTCACGGCCCTTTTGGACACAACAGGGTAATCGATTGACTCGCCTAAGTCCAGAATCACCTCCGTCATCTCTTCAAGATTGTCTACTACCAAGTGATTGTAGCCCAGTAAACATGGATCCACCTAACATGGAAACACCCAAACAGGCCTGGGTCCATCCCGTGGAGACCTTGCAGGCAAAAATGGCTGAAGTCAAAAGAGGGATAGCTCAAATACTGCATACACTTTAGAATCCTCTCATAACTGATCCCAAGAATGAGCTGGCACCGGCTACAGGAGATGTAGACCTAATTGGAGCTATAGGTCATCGTGGGAATTCTTCCTGATTTGACTTAGGAGAACTAGAGCATATCTGGCTAATCGGCCAAAGAGGATCTTCACCTACCCATCCCAATGGTCAACGAGGGGCCTATTCCAAGGTCCCTCCTCCCAGGGTAGTGTTAGAAGACGAGGAAAAGGAGTTTTCAGCACAAGTCTAGATAGAGCCTTTAGAACCTGACAGAATAAAAAAAGTCAGGGAACAACTAGAAAAGTTAGGAATATGTTTTGAGCAGCGAAAGGTTCAGAAAGCCAAGCAGTAGTGTCATACGAAATGAGTTTCTTTTCTGGGGTAAGGATTCCCAAGAAATTCAAGTGGCAAACTAATAGGTTTGATGAGTTCAGAGACCCCAAGGCTCATCTCAAAGTCTTCCTCAGCATCGCCAAGTCATGGAAACTTGCGGATAACCAGATGGGGCAAGCCTTCATGTTAACCCTATCAGGGCTAGCAATAAGGTGGTTCACACAGTTGGAGTTATCACAAACTCAGAATTGGGCAACAGTAGTGAAAGCCTTCACCAAGCAATACTCCTACAATACTAAGTTGGATGTGAAGTGTCGGGAGCTTGAGATGTTGAGGCAGCATCCTAAAGAAGGATTCACCACCTTTTTGATGAGATTCAAAGAGAAGGCCACCAAGATGGCAGATAGGCCTTTAGAAGCAGAGCAAGTGGAGATGTTAATAGAGAACTTGTCAAAGCCCTATTATGATGTTCTTTACTATCAACATCTCCAAACTTTTGATGCCTTGATAGCCACTAGCATGCGGGTGGAGAATAGAATTCGGAGAGAGGCCCAGTATCATTAAGGATCCTCCCAAGATGCAAGTAAGAACACCAGAGTCGGACGTGGAAAGAGCCTGAAAACTAATATGGTGAGTGTAGCTCAACAATCAGGCTTACCAGCCACTTCTTCACAATCCTTCAAAATACAAGCATATGCACCCTCCCAGAAGGCCCCTCGTCAAAAAAGGTAGTTTTCTGATTTGGGAATGCCTGTGACTGTGGCATATGAGAAGTTAAAGTAATAGGGATTGCTAGGGATAGTGGCTCTAAGAGTGATCGGCAACCCTCCTCTAACTTGGTATAGGGTTCATAAATGTTGTGCCTACCATACTCAGAAGGGGTATAGTACTAAAAGATGTTTGGGTTTACAGCATGCAATTCAAGACTTGGTATACAACGGGACCATTGAAGTCAAGATCAAGCAATCTCCCAATGTCAACACTAACCCACTCCCTGATCATGTGAACAATCTGAAGGAAGGAGACACAGAGAGTGACCCTACTCAACTCATTGTACCTAGTGCTCAAAAGAATTATTTGAATGCCCGTGCTTACAAGAGAGTCATGAGTCAAAGGAATGGAGTCATAAGAACCCCCAGAAGAAGAGAGTCATCAGAGGAAGAGTCAAAAGATCGGATGCCCCCTGTTCATCCTTCCTCATCAGAAGAATCCACCACACCACATTACCAATCCCCACTATATATCAACCTCCACCATATTATTAGCCTCCGCAAGATCATCAGCTTTCCCCCCACCAACAAAGTGAAGGAACCTCCTTATCCTACCACCCCCAATCTTTATATCTTACTTCCCACATTACATTATCTTCATACCATCCCACTTCTTATCCCTTATCTCCCTCATACCAATCCCATTCTCAAGGTTTGGTGTACAACCCAAGAGAAGAATGGATGGATGAGTATAAATGGAAGGAAATGCTACCAGATTCCTCGAAGATGACCTCATCAACATGATCGATGAATGTTCTAGGAGAAGAATAGGAAAGTGATCCTACTTCGTTAATTTATCCTGTTGTATCTTCAGAAGACAATCCAAATGTAATTGAAGAGATTACAGTTGATCTTCTCAGAGCGGTAACCACATTGGCCATAAGGGAGCAGATCAAAGAATACACTTCCTTAATCCACAGAGGAAGTGACACTGAGGATGATGAGTCAGGACTAGTCCAACTTTGAGCCAGTAATAATAGGACCAACCCTATGAAAATATTTCAGTCTGTACACTCTGAATACTATGAGCATTTGGATGCCAGAGAATTTGATGGTCCTGAGGAATCTGATGAAGAATCAAGCAGGAGTGAAATCAGTGAAGAAGAGGAAGATGACAATGACGATGAGGATAAGGATGAGAATGATGGAGATGACTCCAAGTCTCAAGAAGATGATAAGTATCCAGATTGGGATGACTACCTAGGGCCTGGATATTTTGATAATGATGATGAGTTAGAATACTATTCGCTAGAACATCCGACATGTTTCCCAGTTTATGCTGTTGGTGGTGATGATTTGATAGCTGATCCAACAGGTGGCATTTACCCTTCCCTCTGCATGGAAGGAGATGATTCCACTTCAGACTTAGACAGTGAAGAAGGATCTAAAGAGCCGTTGTAATTTATTTGGACGAACCAGATTCCCTAGCTGAGCCAGAACAAAAGCCGTGTGAAGTATACTCCACTACATTAAAAATACAGGAAAGGATAGAAGAAATGGACAATTTGTTGGGGGAAGTAACCGTTAGTGATCTCTACTACTGGAGCTGGATGATCTGGAGGAAATAGGACCATATGACACAATCGTAAAGGCAGTAGACACTGCATTCCAACAGCTTTCTAATGCAGTCACAAAACTGCGAGCCCCGGGGTGTGGATATTTATGGAGGGCCTCGACTTCCCACCTCAAGTAGGGAGGGGGAATCAGAAGAAGAGGATAACACCATGGTAGGGATAATCACCCTAACCAATAGTGATGATGAAGATAGTTATCCCATGGAGATTATTATGAAGAAACCAATCAACGTGATGGAAACTAGAAGTGAGAAAGACTACAAGGGAAAGGCTCTAGCAGTAGAACAGCCAAGGGCTAATGAGGCTGGAACTAGCAGCGTGAAGAAAGAGCCAGAGAACCCAGTCTTGGCTCATCTCAAGAAGTCCCAGGAAAATATCTCCATTTGGGGATTGTTGATGGCATCCCCTTTACACCGTGAAGCAGTCTTAAAGTCTCTCGCTAATATGCAAGTGCCAATCAAAATAAATCTTAGACACCTCGCACATATAGTAGGAGCAACATATGCAGTGCAGTTCTTGATGTTCTCAGATTTCGAGCTTCCTAAGGAAACCCAACACAATTGGGCTCTCCACATTACAGTTGAATGCTTTGACAAAGTGGTTCCCCAGGTTCTTATTGACAACGAGTTCACTTTGAATGTGCTACCATTGAGATCACCAAAGAGTATTGGCATCAACTTGGAGGAAATGAGGCTGACCACCCAAACCAAAAAGGGCATATGACAATACCAAGAGGAAGATTCTTGGCATCATCATCCTTGTTGTAAAGATTGGCCCGGTGAGGTTTGATGTTGATTTCCAAGTCATTGATATACCGGCAGCTTTTAACATACTCTTGGGATGGCCTTGGCTGCATCTCGCAAAGGCAGTATCCTCTAGTCTTCAGCAAAAAATGAAGTTCATTTATGAGGGAAAGGTGGTCATAGTGGTCGGAGATCCTGAAGTGGTTAACACTTTGGCCAACATTGAAAATGGGGAAGAATAAGACCAGGAAATCCAACTAAGTGGTTTTAAAATGAACACAACTTGCGTAGCCGTTGCCAAAGGAGCTCTAAAAGAGGAAATCCTAGCTAACTATGAAACCATCTAGAGTCTATCAGTGAATCAGATGATGAAGAATATACAATATTTTCCTGGCATGGGACTAGGAAAATATCATCAAGGAGTTCCAAAGCAACCTAGTTTGGCAGTGAACAAAGGGAAGAATGGTCTCAGGTACACTCCTTCGACCACCAAAGGATAGAAAGTGCTGAGGATGACTAGGATGACCTCTGTCTCTTACTACCCTACTCTCAATGGGTAATTTATAAAAGAAGGAGAGGATTTCCCCTTTTATGGAAATGTGGAGCCATGGTTTGATGAAACCACGGCAAAGAGGCAACTAGGATTTGAAGTGCTTTTTCAAGACAAGTTCGACTGGGTGACTCATGAAGTGGAATAATAGAAAATACAAGTCAATGAAGTTGACCAAGATAGTTACATCACTGGGATAGAAGAAATTGCAACGATTGAGACTGGGTCTTCCTCTGGTGATCCTACAATATTGATCCAATCAAAGGAGGCACCTAGTCCTCAAGTTCTCATGAAGAGAGAATGGGAGAAGAAGATAAGGCTCACCAGGAATCTATTGCTTCCCATTGATTTGAAAGGCTTTATTTGCTCCCTCCTACGAGAGCCAAGAGCCCAAGAGCTACATGAGCTTAAGCCTCACCCTTTCAGAGGAAGAAGTGTGTATGCAAAGCAAAGAAGAGCACAGAAAATGATGGTCTGTATGTATTGTGCCCGAACCAACTGCAACAGGAAGTCTCATGAAGGTGGTCAAAGATGTGACCGAGGCATTGGAATGGCATCCCTTAATAGGCTCGAAAAGATGGACTTTACAGAAAAAAGATTGAGCAGTCTCCACCAATCTTCACCCCTCAGAAAGTTTGGCTTCCGAGAGCATGAGATTGATCAGCTAGTATTCGTGAAGAAGCGAGCACCTACATAGGGGAACTACTGTGCCACTGAAGAAGTAGCAGCAACTTTCTCAGAAGGAAAAGAAGGCCCTTTTCCAAACATCCTCATCCATTAAGCCACTAAACCACTCTTGAACTGGACAAGCATTGGAGAAAACTTCAAGTTTGCTCATGCTTTTGAGTCAACCAGCCTGAATACTCCTGGCGAAAGCATCAAGCAGTTATCGAGTCTGTAGTTAAATCTATTATTTATGATTTCGTGTCGGTCTCCCCTCTTAAGGAGAGTCCAAAGTCCTTGTATGTCAAGTCTGTTACTCCTTTCATGAATGAAATTTTTTATTCAACGTATGACTTGCCTCATTTTTTCGATGATGATCTTAATAAATATCAAGAATTAATAAAGCAATGCAAACCAAAGAAATCCCAACCCATCCATAAGAATACTCAGATTATTAATCTAGGAACCGACTAATGCCTTTAAGAGGTAAAAATTGGCACTACCCTTGACGACGAAGAAGAAGAATAGATAATTAGTCTTATGAAGGACTTCACCGAGGTCTTTGCTTGGTTTTATGAGGATATGCTTGGTATCGCCCCCAACATCGTGCGGCATCGATTATTGACTTACCCTAGGGCAAAGCTGGTAAAATAGAAGCTCTGAAGAATACAGCCAAAATGGATTGAAAAGATCAGAGAAGAAGTTGTGAAGCAATGGAATGTGAGGTTCCTATAGGTGGTGAAGTACCCCCATTGGTTGGCCAATATTGTACCAGTACCAAAGAAAGATGGGAAGGTACGAATGTGCGTGGACTTCTGAGATCTTAACAAAGTGAGCCCTAAAGATGACTTCTCATTATCTCACATTGATATATTGGTGGACAATATGGTAGGGAATGCTTTATTATCATTTATTGATGGATTCTCAAGATACAACCAAATAAGCATGCACTCTGAGGACCGTGAGAAGACAGCTTTCACCACTCCATGGGAAACTATTGTTATAAGGTGATGCCTTTTGGACTAAAGAATGCTGAGGCAACTTATCAAAGAGCAGCCACGTATTGCATGACATGATGAATAAAGATGTGGAAGTCTATGTGGACGACATGATAGTAAAGTCAAAAGAACAACAGGGGCATATTCCTGCACTAAGGCGATTCTTTGAAAGAATCAAGAAGTATTAGCTAAAGTTGAACCCTTAGAAGTATGTATTCAGGGCAATGGTGGGAAAGTTGTTAGGCTTCTTGGTAAGTGAAAGAGACATTGAAGTCCACCCTATCAAGATCAAGGCAATTCAGGAAATTCCCACACCTCCGACTGAGAAGCAAATAAGAGGATTTTTGGGTCACATCCAGTATATTAGCAGATTCATAGCTCAGTTGACTCCAATCTGTGAACTAATTTTCAAGCTGTTGAAGAAGGATCAGCCAACGGAATGGAATGACCAATGCCAACAAGCTTTTGACTAGATTAAGGGATACCTCATGAATCCACCAGTATTGACACCGTCGGTGGAAGGAGAACCACTTCTGTTGTACCTGTCTGTGGGAGAATACTCTATGGGCTCTTTGTTAGCACAGAAGGAGATAGAAAGGGGGCAGAGCATGCCATATATTACCTCAGTAAGAAGTTTCCAGAATATGAGACCCGGTACACATCTTTGGAAAGAACTTGTGCTGCGTTGATTTGGGCAACTAAAAGGTTGTGACACTATATAATTTCTTATTCGGTGCACTTGATCTCAAAGATGGATCCCATCAAATATCTCTTCGAGAAACCGGACTTAACAGGAAGGATGGCTCGTTGGTTACTTTTGCTATTAGAGTTTAACATCACCTATGTTACTCAGAAATCCATCAAGGGGCAGGTTATAGCTGATCATTTAGTTGCTCACCCCACAGAAGATGGAAGATCCTTGGATGATACCTTTCCTGATGAAGAAATCACAGTGGTAGAGGAAGAAAATACAGTTAATGAATGGTAGTTATTCTTTGATGGAGCAACCAATTAGAAGGGATGTGGTGCGGGAATAGTGCTTGTCACTCCTGATGGCCTTTATTTACCTTCATCATTTCACCTCGACTTCCCCTGTACCAACAATATTGCTGAATATGAAGCTTTTGCTTTGGGGCTCGAAATTGCTTTAACCATTGGGGTGAAAAGGATCAAGGTTTTCGGTGATTCATCCATTGTCAACTGTCAGACACAGGGAAAGTGGAAAACTAGAGATGAGGAGCTAAAGCCATATCAAGAACATCTGGAAGAGGTGATTGAACACTTTGAAAAGATTTTGTTCGAATACTTTTAGAGGGATAACAATAGGTTTGTTGATGCCCTTGCAACCTTGGCTTCTATGGTAGAGTGCAACCCTATGGCTAGAGTCCGATCATTCTTGGTAGAACAAAGAAGTAGGCCCATTTATTAGAATTTCGTAAACTCTCTCACTGTGGATGGTCGGTCTTGGTTCGCTCACATAGTGGATATCATCAGGGAAATGAAGTACCCAATTGAAGTAACTGACAGAGAGAAGAAGTTTCTGAGAAGATATGCCACCCAGTTTATTCTCTAAGAGGATCTATTATACAAAAGATCCTATGACGGAATATAGTTGTTGTGTGTAGATGAGGAACAAGCTACAACTATCGTGGAAGAAATTCATCAAGGTCTCTGTGGATCCCACATGAATGCCAAGATGTTATCTAAGAAGATCCTCATACTAGGATATTACTGGAACACAATGGAAGCAGATTACGTGGACTTTGTCAGAAAATGTTACAAGTGTCAGATATTTGCTAACATCATACATATCCCACCAACAGAGTTGCATTCGCTCAGTTCACCTTGGCCATTCTCCACTTGGGGCATTGATATCATTGGAAAAGTCAACCCCAAAGCATCCAATGGCCACGATTTCACCTTGGTAGCCATTAATTATTTCACCAAGTGGATAGAAGCTCAATCCTATGTAGTCCTCATGTCTACTAAGGTAGCCAAATTCATCCAAGAAAATATCATTGCACGATATGGAGTACCTCAAGAATTGATATTAGATTAGGGATCCCACTTCTGGTGCAAGACCGACAAAATCTGCACAAAGTTCGGTATCAGAAGGCATCGGTCTACCACTTACAGGCCGCAGAAGAATGGGGCAATAGAAGTAACTAATAAGAATATCAAAGTCCAGAAAGTGATGGAAACACACAAGGATTGCTGATAAGTTACCCCTTGCCTTATAGGTATACCAGACTTCTGTACGATCCTCGACAAGGGCAACACCTTTCTCTTTGGCATATGGAGTTGAGGCTGTTCTACCCATGGAAATCCTAGTACCATCCTTAAGGGTACTCCTTGATGGTCAGCTACCTGAAGGAGAATGGGCGAAGTCCAGATATGATAAGCTCAATTTTCTCAATGAAAGGCGCATGAAAGCTATGGATAATCTGGAGAAATATCAACTGAGAATGGCTAGAGCCATTAACAAGAATGTGAAGCCCCGTCACATAGAGGTGGGTGAACTTGTTCTTCGAGAACAAAGAGCCCCAATTCATGATCCTAGAGGAAAGTTCAGGCCCAACTGGAGCGGTCCATTCACTGTCAAAGGAATTCTACCAGGCAAAGCTATGAAACTCGTAGACCACAACGGCGAAGAAATACCCAGACTAGTCAACATGGATCAACTCAAGAAATATTATGTTTGAAAGGGTGAATAACCTAAACATAATATTATGGATAAACATATCATGGATAAACATATTATGTCAGACCTGATTCCTTTCGAGGGATAAACATATTATGTCAGACCTGATTCCTTTCGAGGGATACGTAGACAACTTGACATGTGCAAATGCGGTCTCAACCATCTAAAGGCAATAAATTGGTTCCTTGATTAATAATCATAGTACCTTAAAAGATCATCGTAGTTTGTGTTCCCCAAGAATCGCCATTTGGCATGAAAGGCCATTAAGTATCTGTCATCCACCCATTGGTCTGTCACTTCTTATCCAGGATTCTATCCCCCAAGAATTGCCATTTGGCATACAAGGCCATTAGATATTGGTCATTCACCTATGGTTCGTCCATTCTTATCCAGGATTCTATCCCCTAAAAGAAAATCGCCACCCGGAACCAGTTTATCAAGGCTAGTTTGTTCTCCACCTTTGGTCAGTCAAAATAAAAAAAAAAAAAAAAAAAAAAAAAAAAAGAGCTTGATGCAACAGTGGTAAAGGATTGTTTGACTCATTAGCTAATGATTAATGCTTTGATAAATCATCATATCTTATTGTTTGTGTTGGTTTCAGAAAAACTCATGGGCTCGTTGGATAAGACGTTGAGGAAATGAACCTTAGACATAAAAATGTGGGCATCAGGATTGCTGGAATCTATGAATGTGTCATTTCTGGGTTGGATTGGATGTGTGAAGCTACATCACCAATTACTCCGGCAGTTGCTTCAACACTGGGATGCCAATCTGCATGTCTTTTGGTTTGGGTTGATAGAGATTTGCCCAACTCTTGAAGAATTTCAGGTCTGTATGTTATCTCCACCCAAAGGTAGTTTGTTCCAACCCTCTTTGAAGAAAGATTGCTTAAAGGAAATTCAAGATTTCTTCGGATGGTAAGAAGAAGAAGTGAAGTAATTTGTCAAGTATGGGAAGATGGACATTCTGAAGGTGGCTCAGATCTTCATCCAATATCTACCAACGGGAGCATTCCATCAGCAAAGATCCCAAGATGCTTATTTACTTTGCATGATAGCTCATTATGTTCTCCGCACTCCTGAAAGTGGTGCACCATCTATTCTGATTGAGGTAGTAAAACAGTTGAAGAAGGGAGGTGACATCGTCCCTACGATTCTTGCAGAAACATTCAAGGGATTTGATGACATGAGCTATAGACATAGATTCGGACTAGATCATTATCAGAGGAGTCTTGCTATTTTTCAAATTTGGCTCCTCGAGAAATTGAAGCTCACCAAGCCATTAAGGGGAAGCTCACTTAGAGTTTTTTGCTACCGGGATAAGAGAGAAGTTCTGGAATTTGACTTTATCACCGATTGGGAAAAGTACCTGCAAGAAAGGACTATGCAGGATATCGCATGGAGGCGCCCAAGGAAGCCACAAGAAGATTTTTTCATGAAGACCCCTAGCCACAACTATGTCATATTGATGGGATTGACTCACACATCCTTTTATTTGCCTATGCACATTAGCTGACAATACGGGCTCGAGGAGACAGACCCAGAAGAGTTAGTGAACTTTCACCCACCTTAAGAATTGTCTCCCCACCTTGTTATTCACCTATCTCGTCTGTGGTAGGAAAATTATCTCCCTTTTCATGTAATTCCCTTGGTAATGGAATGAGGAAGTATTTGGATTTTTGTGTCATCCTGATTATTCTAATTATGACTTGAGTTATGGAACTGATTGTGCCTAAACATTGCAAACAAATAAAAAGAAAGGAGAAAAAGAAAAGGTTTGTACTAAAGGTAAGTTTTCATTCATAAAATGCTAAAATAAAATGATGAACAAACAATGGGAGGGAAAAAAGACAAAGGAAAATATATGTGTTTGTGTTTGCAGGAAATATAGGAATAAATCCCTATGGGTCAGAAGCCATCATCTGAACCGTACTATGAACCATCCTCATGCAGCACCAAGGAATTAGCAGATGCTAGTCCAACCTTCTCTAGCCTATGGATTAGGTCCTAAATCAGTGCACCTTGCTGTGTAATTTCCCGATCCTTGGCAACTATCACCTCGCACAGGCCATAGTGCATCCTCCTAATCTCAATGTAGACACACCTGAGAAAGAGCATATCAGCCAGAGGAGATCAAGAGTTAATTGGAGGATGATCAGATATTTATATAATCATAAGAAATAGGCAACCCAAGGGAAGCATCTATATTTGTGTTCGGCTCCAAAAGATGAGGGAGACTGGGGTTGGCTGCATTGGGGTAGGTCCAGGTAGGGAAGCCATGAAAGGGGACTTTAGCAATCCTGAGAGACCTGCCGGCACTGGTAGAGAGGGTTTTTCTTGTGAAGGATCGGTAGCACTGGCATGCGACCGAGCAGTCGAAGGATCTACCTGCCGCACTCTCCCCTAAAAAAGCATTAGTCAAGACCAAAACAAGAAAGAACCTGTAGGAAATACTCAAGAAATGGCAACATACCACTGGACCATTGGGACCGAGAGGGGTGCACACTGTCTCCTCCTCTCAGAAGGCTCTGTAGTCCCTATCTGGATCAAGAAAAGAGTCCTCCCATAGTCCGTTAGCCAAGCGTCTCATCTCATCCATTGGGATGATCTCTAGACAGTGCATGATAGGTGGAGGAAGACAGGAAGAGGGGCATGGATCGCTGTCTGACCACTAAGGTACTACTCTCTCTCCCAAGTACCAGGCATGGCTCCACTTACCCTGGAAGAGGACTCAGTTCTCGGATAATTGTTGAGCCAAGGTGGCTCTTTCAGCATCCGGAAATATGATGTCGTGGAATGGGCTCTAAGTAACCTACAAAACCAAGGAAAATTATAATACAAGCATAAGGAAAAAGGAGTTTCAGTGTTAGACATGGCATACCTCGGAGAGATCGCTCAAAATAGAACGAGCAGTGGTCCTCGGAGGATGGCGTCAGGGCCTGACCACCTGGTTATCTCCCCACTTTGTGGCTAGGGGGAAGAAGAATGTCTCAAGATCCCTCAGTTTAGGGGCTATGGTCCCCAGGTGCTCAAAATACCAGGGCTGTTTCAAGAAATCAAAGTAAGAAAGTGCAGACTAAATGACTGAAAGGAAATAGATATGAGAAGGAAAGTTACCTAGATAATGTAGCCTACCCCCTTAAGGCCCCTATCTCCATAGGACAGCAGATCCAGGGACCATAGGAGATATGCATAGGTGGCCCCACTCCAGTCCTAAGAATCTACTGTGTGAAGATCTCGGAGGAAGCACACCAAGTGGATATCTACTCCCCCTGGATGTCACTAAAGAGGCACTTACCCATGGCAAACAGTAAGAAGGAACATGCTATATGAGACATGTTGCCTAGATTCTCCCCCAAGCCAACTTTCCACCATTGGGGACTAATCTCCCCAAGGCGGATGCATGTCTGGCTGACATTAATGGTGATACTGGTCAGATCTGCAAACTCCCTGGTAGTCAAAAATCCTACGAGTAGGGTCATGAATCTATCCCCAAATGGAAGGCCTGTCAAGGCATAGAATCATAGGGGCATGATGGTCATCTCACCAACAGGAAGATGGAAAGAATGAGTACTCAGCCACCACCGCTCCATCAGAGCCCCCACTAGTGCCGAATTGAACTTCCGGGTCTCTACAGCAGCTAGCCTTCACAGGTAGGATGCATCAATAATCTCCTTCATTTTACGAGGGAGCATCCTATGCCATAACTGAACCATGTTCGGGTGGCCATATAAGGCCAAGGTAGGTGGTTCCCTCCCCTCATGCTAATGGAAGTAAAGAATGCATAAAAGATTAAAAAAAAAACAAAAAAAAAAAAAAAAAAAAAAAAAAAAAATAAATCGAAACAAAACAAAAAATAAAAGCAATAAAAAAAAAAGAAAAACAAGACAAAAAAAAAATGAACACAATGTAAAGACTTACCCATGAACCCCATATGAAGTTACAGATGTGATTCCAGCTATTGTGAAGAGTCTGCGTGGAATACCAGTGGGCCATGCCCTCAAACCTATAGGAAGGACTGCTGCAACTCTCGAGCTGGACCTCTCCTAGAGTCTTCCTCTTTCTCCTTTCAGCCATATTTTCAAAAACTGCAAAGAGCCTTAGAAACTTTCCAAAATTACAAGAAACCCTAGGAAGTTTCCCAAATTGCACAAAAGCATACAAGAATATAAAATTCTCCAAATAACTCCTCCCTCAAGAACAGGATGAAGAACTTCAAGAACTTCAAGAACTTCAAGAGCAAGGTGAAAAACTCCAAGGACAAGAAGGAAAACCTCAAGAAAAACCAGAGAGCTCCAGGAACTTAAAACTCACTGAGAAAAGTTAGAATGAAGAATGAACAGGGGAGGGGGACCATTTTATAAAAAAAAAAATTTCCCAAAGATAAAAAAAAAATAAAAAATAAAATCAAGAATCAAAGATCAAAATTCCAAAGAAAAAAAAAATTCCAATTCCAAGGTATAACTAAAAAATTCTTACCACAAAATACAAAACCCAAATCAAATTTCATGTGGTAGGTAAAATTTACATCACATTCATGTGAAAGGTGAAAATCAAATTCAAATGGAAAGTAAAATTCATGTGAAAAACAAAATTCAAATCAAATCCAAATTAAGAGCAAATCAAGATTTCAATTTAGAAGTCCAAAAGATTAAAAATCCAAAGAAGAATCAAAGAATCAAAGAATCAAAGATCACAAGATCAAGAATTAATTGAAAGAGCAGCGAATTTCTTTTCTATAATTGACAATACTAGATAGCTCAACCCGATTCGAAAGAACCCGCCTGGAAGACCAGATAGTCTAGCCCAGTTCAAAAGAACCTGCTTGGAAGACCAAATAGCCCAACAGAACCCGCCTAAAAGACCAGATAGCCCAGCCCGGTTCGAAAGACCCAGCCTAGAGACCAAATTCCCTGAATTGGCACATATGAAGCCTAGCTAAGGAAAATCAAAAAATAAATGTTTTTACTTATTGCAAGATTGGAAGAGTAGCGAATTCCTCTCTTGTAACCCTCGGTCCTAGATAGTCCATATTGGATCGAAAGACCCAGCATGGAGCCATATTCTCTGAACTGGCACATACGAGGCCCAACTAAGGAAGAGTTAAAGATCAAAGTACTAACTTTTTACAGGATTGGAAGAGCAGCGAATTCCTTTCCCCCAATTGGCAACCCAGGTAAGTCCTAAAACTTTAGAGATATTATATGTTGCATTTTTCAACTCCATCATAAATGAGCAAGATGACGGTAGTACATGCTCTGGGTGACAAAATGTGGTCGTTCTTTTCTTTACCTTTCGGCTGTTGGCACAGGCCTCAGCCAAAGAGGG
The DNA here is from genome assembly GCF_013358625.1 of Macadamia integrifolia. NCBI lineage: Eukaryota > Viridiplantae > Streptophyta > Magnoliopsida > Proteales > Proteaceae > Macadamia > Macadamia integrifolia. The sequence continues at coordinate 455,661 of NW_024870461.1, read as the reverse complement.
GCATTCTGTAGACACCTAATTTTGTCACCCTCCTCTGGCTATAATGAAATATGGATCTTGGAAACGACTTCTGGCTTTCAACCAACAGAGATACTGATGAAAACATTCCCCTACACAAAACCCTGGAAATCCCCATGCGGGAGAGAGAAAGGTCTAATTTTTACTTTTTATATATAAAGGAATATGATCAAGATGACTATACAGATAGATAGTGCTCGAGAATACGTTTCTGACAATATATGGCACGTCAAAATTCGACAGATGGATCTCCCGTAATCAACTCTAAAAAAATACACTTTCCCCCACGTATGCCGCGCACATGGACAGTCCTGCTGGAAACCTGAAAAAATCCCCTACCTACCTTAAACACCCTAAATTTCATCTCTTACCTACCCCGATAACCCAGAAATCCCCGCACGGGAGAGAAGGGGTCCAATTTTGGCTTTTATATACAAAGGAATCCGGTCAAGATGACCATATAGATGAATAGTGCTTAGAAATACAATTCTGACGATATATGATACACAAAAATTGGATCGACGGATCTCCCATAATCGTTACCAAAAAAACCCATAATCATGTGTTGGCCAGCAGGCCAACCCACGCGCGTGCTTGCTGCACATGGTTGCAGTACATGCTTTCTACCCATGGCTGCTGCCTATGGCTACTACCCATGGCAGTGGCGTATGGTTGTAGCCCGCGGCCATGCCAAGCCCCCTGCCATGCTAAGCCCCCTGCCATGCCAAGCCCTCCTGCCAAGCCTGCACCCATGATGCACAAAGCCCCTGCCCATTGGCCTAATGGCCTGCTCCACCGGGGGCACAAACCAGTGCCCCCACAGGCACTGGTCTAAGCCCCCACGGGCATAGGCTCGTGGCCCTATTGCACAATGCCTCTGCTTATTGGGCTACTAGCCTGCGCCCCCGCGGGCAGAGGCCCGCGGCCTTGCCAACCCTTCCTACACCTACCCTATTGCATGTGTACTGGCCAGTAGGCCAACCCACACACTTGCATGCGCTAGCTGCTGTCCTTGCATGCATATGCTCGCTGCTTATGCCCGCGTCCCCTTGGCCATTACCCACTCATCATTCGTCACACATCCATGACGTCGCTCGCACTACTTACCTAAACTGACCATACATCGGGCACTTCGGTCGGGTCCCATGCACCACCATCAAAGATCGGGATTGGTGTTCCCCTGACCCAGTGAGTGAAGAAATCCCCTCTTCACCCACTTAAAAAGCAAAAAACCCGTTTTTTTGCTAGTAATTCTCTCTCCTAAAAACTCCCCTCTGTACCCATTGGACAAAAACCCTCCCCACCCATTTCTGTCCAACCCCTCCTCTTTGCCCATTAGACGAAAGCCCGATCCCCCACCTTAAGCAAAACCTCACCCTTTTGTCCGTTGGATAAAGAGGCTCCCCCTCTCACATTGGCTAGAAAAAACTATAAATAGCCCCCTCCTTTAGATTTCAAAGACCAAAATCTCATCTCACTCTTTTTTAGTGAAATTTTCCTCCCCTCCCCTCTTGATTTTCTTCTGATCTTCGGAGCGATCATTGTCAAGATCCAAAATCTCATTTGGATCTTCGAAGTGTTCTTTAGGATCTTGAATCCAAGTTCTTAGTTAGATCCAGTTTGTGTCAGAAACAATATGTTCTTGAGCCCCCTCCCTTGAGTGTTCTTGAGTGTTCTTGAGCATTCTTAAGATAGAAATCCCCCTTGAGGTTCTTCGGGTCTACGAAGAGATCTTTGTCAAGATCAGAATTTCTGTTTGGATCTTCAAAGTGTTCTTTAGGACTTTGGAATTCTTCAGTCCATTTTTAGGTCAGTTCGTTTCTTTTCAGAAATAGTCGTTCCTAGTGGAAGCCCTGTTTGAATGCTCCTGGAATCTTTTTAAAAATAGCTATTCCCAGCGGAAGCTCTGTCGAAGTGCCACCTCATCCCAAGCCCAGAAATAGCTTACCCTAGCCGAAGTTCTATCCAAATCCAAATCCAGAAATAGCCTTCCCTAGCCGAACCTCTATCCGAATCCAAATCTGGAAATAACCTTCCCTAGCAGAAGCTCTATCCCAACCCAAATCCAAAAGCGAACGTTCCTAGCCAGAACTTTGTCCGAATAACATCACAATCAGCATCTCTCAAGAAAGGAAGTTGGAGGTCAAGACCATCTTCCCCTGAGCCAGGAGAATCTGAAAGACAGTCTAAGTCGGTACTAATCAGGGGCCCACCCCTCTTGACCCAAAACAGGGGTTAAGTTCAGGTACAATTTCTCAACCAACTTGTCATAATGTAAACTTTATATAGACCTTGTTTTAGTGTATATAGTAGTTTGAATTCAATTAATGTATATATGTGTGATAATTTAACCATGCATGTGGAATAGTAATAATTGTGGAAAATGCTTGTTCTCAAGCATCTAGTAGGAAGACCGGTTGAACCGGGCAGATTGGGTGCCTCACACCTTCCCAATTCTGTAACCTAATACTTATCCTAAATCTCTGGACCAGACCAAATTTTGGGCCATTGTCTCAGGAATCGGGCCACCCCCGGGTCCTAAGCCCATAACCTTAGGTGGTGACTCAAAACCCTATTTGTATGATCCCGACCCCTATATTGGACCATCATCAAACCCTCGTCTCAAATGATGAATTTTACACTCTTGCGAAATAGGCCTCCATGTATCTCCAAGAGGCGATACGGCGGTGAGGGGCCTGCAAACAAAGCACACACGACACGAATCCCTCCCCTCACATGAAAGAGAAAGAGAGAGGAGAGAGGAGAGAGGTCGGGATGTAAGTCCTTTACCCCCAAGGGAAGAGAGACATCTCAGTCCATCTCCGGCCGTTACCCTCACAGATGTGTAAACTGGAGATGACCAACAAGAGTAAAGCGACCTTCCAACCGTGTATAGTGAAGAACAGACTCTCCATCCTAATTTGCAATCAACTGAAGCAACTTCGGAGTAACTCCACAAAGATCTGGGATTTAGGTGGGAATCATTCATGAAAAATTTAGTTCCTACAATTGATCTTCAAAACTAGACCAAACTCAAGGAGGGAGGAATATGATGTGTGCCATAAGAAAGGTATGCGATGTGGATTGAATGGGTTCTCTCTTACATGTGCTTAAGGAGCGTAGTTAACTAGTTATTATTTTTTGTGAATATAGTATTTATTTCATATAGTTACCAATGTTGTGATGTGTTAACGTGGAAAGTTAGTTGTTGTTGGATGGAGTTATGTTAGGAGAAGTTTTAGGGAGAGGTAGTTGGGGTGTAACCATGACTCACCTTCTTAATAAATATGGGAATATGATACGGGAGATAAATTGGAAAACTCAATCAAATTTGCTCGTACGAGTAGAGAGGTATTGGCTTCCTCAATAGAGCCAAGAGATGGCTACCTCTTGTTATGATAAAAATAAATCACCAATGCCATTATGACACGTGGAACCAAGGTTCGAATCAGATGAGGTAAGGCCAGATCACTAGACCTAAACCATTGGACCAGTCAGAAATCAGGACAAATGGACTCGGAGTAGTTCGCGGATCGATTGTCCCTAGATCATCAGATATGTAATCAGCTACCATATGGCCGAGCCACTAGTAGGTGTAACCGAGTGACCAAACTACTCAAGAGTACTTGGGAGGCCTTAGGCTGAAGATCAATAGGAAATTCATGACTGTAGCTCATCAACTGAGCTGCTAGACGACATCGGAGGTTCAATTCCCTAGCCACCGATCCACGCACAGGGACAACCAAGCAACCGGATCGCTCGCAAGCATAACCAAGCAACCAAGCTAGGCTAGTAAGTCACCTTGAGAACCTGGCATCAAGCAATAGAAATCCATTGTAGCTCCGTAGCCGAGTTGCCAAGGCTCTATCACGTGGAGAATCCTTTAAGGAAACTTGCCCATCATAGGGAAGTTCACTCCTAGTAAAAAATGTGACCTCCAAGCAAGGAGTAGATCTATCTTAATAAGGGAAGATCATTTGCAAAGGACTCCTAATCATCCCTAAGAGGTGGACTCCCCCACATGGCAGGATATCTCTCACTCTCCAAGGATAGTTTGAACTCCTACTTTGCATAGACTTTTACCATACCTGGACTCCTACCAGCTTTGGGATGACTACTAAGTTGGGACCCTCTACCACCGCCTTGCTACCACTATATATACTCAAGTAAACCCCCTTGAAAGGGATGGACTGGCTTTGATTACTCTTGAATTATGCTGTTTGCAGAGAGATTTGACTTAGACATCAGAGAGTCCTAGCTGGATCAGCCTGAAGCTCATTCTTTTATGTATATTCCTCTTTGTAGAGGTTCCACGAGAAGCCTAGGACAATCTCTTACTGCAACATATCCTAATTATCCCAAACCCATGTCCATATCAGGGGGCGGCTAGCAAGGGGGAGGAAGGGAGATTAGGGCCATTGGAGGATAGGGCGCGTTGATTGGAAAATAGTGATTTCAGCCTGCCTCTTGATCAAGGCGAGATTTGTGTCTCCGCTGGTATTTTAGAAATAGGGCTTTGCCAAGGATATACACAAGGAGAGTGGTGAAACACAAGAGTCTAGTTGACGAACTTGAGAGGGAGAAAAGAACCTCATAGTTGAGGGAGGAGTGGCTTAATTAAGAAAAAGACCAATTTGTTGAGAAGTCTTTGTTAGAATGTTTAGGGTTTCACAAAAAGACCCTAATAAGTTCTATACAGACAACTAGAACACAAAGTCGAATCAAAACATAAAGGAACAATTTCTACATTGCACCTAATATGTTGAATAGGATTGATGCAATTCTTCATGGTTTCTTTCTCTTTGCTATGGATCTTTTACAACCTCTCCGACCTCCTTGAGTTCTTTTACTTTAGTGGTTAAGTGAAGAAGAGTGAATGATGACTATAGGGACCCAAATTCCAATATTTATAATATTGTCCTGCACTCAAAACCCAAAACCCAAAACCACAATGGGTTTGGTCAGCGTATCCCTAAACCTGAGAGTGGAGTAAACTAGTTCATGCAATTTGACTCTCACCTATTTAATCAACCCGAATAATTAATTAAACCCATAAATCCAACAATCTATCTACAAAAGCGATAGAAAGGCCAGAAAATTGAATATTATAAACCTTATACAATCATGATATTACACTTTTGCCCATTAGTATGTGAATGAGTGGTCGTTTTCAAGCATTTTGTTAATTCATCATTTTACCCTAAAAAGAAAAATTACAAACTTATTGAAACCCATTAATAAGAAAATCCTTTTTTTTTTTATTTTCGTTTCCATTTGTTTACCGACGTTCTTGTTTCTCCAAAGAGCCACTTGAAGAGAATGCCAGTAACCAATGCGCTTGCCTCATCACCTAGTCTGTAATTCTAAACGGTCGTTATTCCTGTGGAATTTGATGATTCGAGCCTCTACAAGGGATGGGGAATTCACAGGAACTCTTGAAATTTACTCTTCTATGTTTAAATCTGGGGTTTGCGGCAGTAACTTCACGTTTCCTTTGATTTTAAAGGCCTGTGGGAAACTTGGTTCGCTAAGAGATGGTACAAAGGTCCATGCTCATACATTCCTGATGGGTTACGATAATGAACTCTTTGTACAAACAGCCTTGATCGACATGTACGGTAAATGCTCAAATTTGGCTGCTTCCCGTCAATTATTTGACGAAATGCCTGTCAAAAGCTTGATTTCTTGGAATTCAATGATATCAGCCTACTGTAATTATTCTTTGATCAATGAATCATTTAAGTTGTTGAAGCAAATGCAAGTAATTGGTCTGCAACCAAGCTTGAGCACTTTCGTGAGCATTGTCTCTAGTTGCTCTGGCTCGGGTTCTGCCATCTGGCATGCCTTACTGATACACTGTTACAGTATTAAACTTGGGTTGGATTCTGATTTGCACCTTTCTAATTCAATTATGAGTATGTACGTGAAGCGTGGTGATATCAATGCTGCTCTTTCTATCTTCTATTCGATGGCTGAGAGATCAGTTGTTTCCTGGACGACAATAATTGGCTGGTATGTGGATAGGGGGAATATTGCCGAGGCATTTGATATTTTTAAACAGATGCGAAAAAAAGAGATTGGTTTGGACTCCGTTGTGTTCATCTATCTTACTTCAGGTTGCCTCCAAGTGGGGACAGCATCAATGGTTTCTTCGGTTCATGCTCTGATACTCAAAACTGGGTGCAATTATGAAGAACCAATTCAGAGCTCTCTTATAAGCATGTATGCAAATTGTGGTGATCTTATATCTGCTCAAAGGGTTTTCAATTTAGCAGATCAGAAAAGTATAGTACTATGGACGTCAATGATTGGTGGATATGTCTACTCTGGTCATCCAAGTGAAGCATTGAATCTCTTCAAGAATTTGTTGATGACAAGCATTAGGCCGAATAAAGTAACACTAGTTACTGTACTCGCAGCTTGTGCCAATTTGGGGGCACTGAGCGTGGGTGAAGAAGTTGTGGGCTACATTATGTTGAATGGGTTGGAATCAGACTTGTGCATTCAGACTGCATTAATTCACATGTACTGCAAATGTGGAAGCATAATGAGGGCAAAAGAAGTATTTGATAGGGTCCCTAACAAAGATCTAGCTGTCTGGAGTTCCATGATAAATGGTTATGCCATCCATGGCAGGGGAGAAGAAGCTTTAAATCTCTTCTTAAACATGCAGAAAGAAGAGGGAATCAAGCCAGATGCAGTTGTATACACAACTGTGTTATCAGCTTGTAGCCATTTGGGCTTAGTTGACGATGGTCTGAAGTACTTCCATTCTATGCAGAGAGATTATGGATTAGAACCTAATATAGAACATTATTCATGTTTAGTGGATCTTCTTGGTCGAGCTGGGTACTTGGATTTGGCTTTGAAAACCATCCAAGAGATGCCTTTGCATGCACAAAAGGCTCAAGTTTGGGCTCCATTACTTAGTGCATGCCGAACCCATCACAACATTCAGCTTGGGGAGTTTGTAGCTAAGAAATTGTTTGTTGCGGAGCCTCAAACCACTTGTAATTACATATTATTGGCTAATACATATACATCTGTCGGAAAATGGACAGATGCAGCGGCAATGAGAAGGTTGATTAATGAAAAAGGAATGGTGAAGGAAGCTGGGTGGAGCCAGATTGAGGTTAATAATTCGGTCTGATTCAAGAGCCTATTGGAGATCAGTCACATCATTGATCGATCCTTTGAGTTTTCTGAGGACCTAGAAAATCTAAATGAAGGTCAGAGATCCACTTGGTGTGTTGCAAAAAACGTAGTTGCGATGCACAAATTTGAGTAGGAAGAGGATGCATTTAGATCACCAGTATGTTGTCTTATGTTTATAATTTACTTATTGCTGAGTCATGTCCTACTATGAGAATCATGAAGAATTGGTGGACTTTCGTGGTGATTGTCACTGTGCACTAAAGGTTATTCTTCATTATCACCAGCTGCATCCCTTTGTGTTAGATGGCCACTGATGCCGTGGGCCACAAAACCTTCACACGCATCGACACGCCGAGGGAGGCAACCTGTTTGATGTCAGAACCGATCTCTCAACTTGTTGAGCGATCCGCGCTTGAAGAAAAGTGGCTATAGCTTGCTGTACTTCGCGCACAAGTAGAGTGATCGAAAAACTGGAGGGCCCAGTGAGAGCCCACTGCATTGGCAACAAAATGGTGTCTGCGGGATGAGAACCCTACACCAGCTGAGATCCTTTCATGCGCACGGCTTACTGAAATTCATTAGCAACTTTGTGACGGGGGCAACCATGGACTATGTAACAAGATTAACAAAAAAGCATGGATTGAACGTCTCTAGCTTTGAAAACCCATCATGTAAAATTAGCTATAATAGCGCAGTAGAAGCCCTAAATTAGCTAAGCTAAGTGAGCTCTTTAGCACCCTATGGCGCTGCTACTGTGATGCTCAGTGGAAGGTATTCCGTCAGGACAGCTGTTGCTTCGATTTCGCTTCTTTCAAAGTGCACTGCACTGACTACACAAACTAACGGCACTAAAGCTTTAACTGACCCTGTCCACATGAAAAGAAAGACTACATAGGGCCTCCTCAGCCCTGGCCTGCTTCAAAGGCCATTCTTTTCCTACCCCGCTCACTGGTTCGTATTTCGTACTGATGCTTGAATTACTGGTCATTCCTTCCCGTTGTTGAAAATTATGAGTTTTCTAATTTACTAGTTTGGAATAAAAAGACTTGCGTTCCTTTTTTAAAGCTATCACATATATCGAATTGCAGATCAAAGAGATGGAGAGAACTACATGTTTTGGAATTTGCTTTCATCTGTGATTATTTTGGTGAGTATTTATCTTCAGTTTTAAAATGTTACAACTTGCATATTCTTTGTTTACTTGTGGCTTTTGTGCTTAAAGTTAAATCCTTAAACCATGAACTTGCATATTTTTTGTTTACTTGTGGCTACTGACATTGTTTTTTAGCTTACAGTCTTCTTTATAATTAAAAAAAAAAATAAAAAATTAGTGTATCTGAAAATCGTGATGTTACGAATTGTCTATTTTTACTAAAATTTTTGCAAAAAAAAAAGATGTGCAGATGGCCTGTGCCCATCCAAGCTAAGAATGGTGTCGGGGAGTGTCGGGGCGATCAGGAGACATCCCGGAGGTGTTATGCCACTACTCTGTGGGAAAAAGAAAAGGCGGGCGAGGCGCTCCCGATAGAGGATCTACGTGATGATGCCAGTTATCAACGGGGGGAGCCGGCCGAAGATTTGGTGCAAGTTGAAGCTGAAGAAGGGGATGACACTCGGCAATTCCAGATTGGGGCTGCCATGCCAAGGCTGCAACGAGAAAGACTCATCTCATTCCTACGGAACAACGCGGACGTATTCGCCTGGTCGGCGTCGGACATGCCCGGGATAGATCGAGAGGTGATAGAACATCATCTGAATGTTAGCCCAATGAAGAAGCCGGTGCAGCAGAAGAAGAGGACGTTCGCCCCCGAAAGACAGAAGAAGATAGACGAGGAAGTGGAAAAGTTACTGAAGGCTCGGTTCATCCGCGAGATCCAGTACCCGGAGTGGATATCTAACGTGGTAATGGTCCCGAAGGCAAACAGGAAGTGGAGGATCTGTATCGACTTCACCGACCTGAATAAGGCCTGCCCGAAGGACGCATACCCCCTGCCAAAGATAGACCTCCTCATCGACGCCACTGCGGGATACGAGGCGCTGAGTTTTATGGATTCATACTCGGGGTACAACCAAATCAAGATGTCCGAGGCCGATGTCCCGAAAACATCCTTCATAACCGAGGGTGGGCTGTACTGCTATGAGGTCATGCCTTTCGGACTAAAGAACGCAGGGGCCACCTATCAAAGGTTGGTGAATAAAATTTTCAAAGGGATGATCAGCAAAACCATGGAAGTGTATGTGGACGACATGCTCGTGAAAAGCCTGAAGGCGGAAAGGCACGTCTAAGACTTGGAAGAGGCGTTCCAGGTGCTGCGACAGTACGGCATGAAGCTGAACCCGGCAAAATGTGCCTTCGGAGTAGCCTCGGGAAAGTTCCTCGGCTTCATCGTCTCGGAGAGAGGAATTAAAGCCAACCCAGTCAAAATACAAGCCATTCGGGACATGAGGTCACCCCAAAACGTGAAGCAAGTCCAGGAGCTGACGGGTCGGGTCGCCGCCCTCGGAAGATTCATGTCCCGGTCTGCAGATAGATGCCTTCCTTTCTTCAAAGCACTGAAAGGGACCAAAAAGTTCGAGTGGACGGAGGAGTGCGAAAAATCTTTCGAACAATTGAAGGAATACTTGGCCGCACCCCCGCTGCTGACAAAGCCGAACACCGGGGACGCCTTGCAGCTGTACCTTGCTGTATCGGCAGTTGCTGTAAGCGCCGTACTGACAAAAGAGGAAGGAAGGCAACAACGGCCGATATACTACGTTAGCCGAACCCTTCTAGATGCCGAGACAAGATACCGAAAGGCAGAGAAAGTGGTGTAAGCCCTCGTGACGGCGGCAAGAAAGCTGAGGCCATATTTTCAGTCACATACGGTATGCGTACTCACCGACCAGCCCCTGAAGAAAATACTGCAGCGACCAGATATGTCCGATCGCTGGTAAATTGGGCCATAGAGCTGGGAGAGTTCGACATCCAGTACAAGCCGAGAACCGCAATTAAAGCACAGGCCCTCGCAGACTTCATAGCGGAGACGACGATCCCCGATGACCCGCAGGAATCTGCCGAGGAACGAGGAGATGAGGCTTGGACACTGTATGTGGATGGGGCTTCCAACAGCGATGGAAGCAGCGCAGGAATCGTGTTGGTAAGCCCCGAGGGTTTCAAAGTAGAATGCGCCCTACGGTTCGACTTCGACGCCTCCAACAACGAAGCGGAGTACGAAGCGATAATAGGTGGAATTAATCTGGCTCGGGCTTTGATGGTGAAGGAACTAGTAGTGCATAGCAACTCCCAACTCGTGGTGCGGCAAGTGAATGGTGAATACGAGGCCAAAGAGCAGAGGATGGCCGAATACTTGAACACTGTGCGTGATAGGTCAGCGGCTTTCAAGGAATTTGAGGTAAAGCAGGTGTCACGAGAAGAGAATGCTAGCGCAGACGCACTATCGTAGCTGGCCACTTCCGATTTCGCGGAACTTGGACGAGCAGTGTATTTCGAAGTATTGCCACAACCAAGCATCGAGAAACCCCGCGAGGTGTTACCCGTAGGTGAAAACGGCCAAAGCTGGATGGACGCCATAATAGAATACCTCAAGGAGGGAAAGCTCCCAGAGAACAGGGACGAAGCAAGAAAAGTAAGAATGAGGTCAGCGCGCTTCTTCCTGAAGGATGACACGCTGTACAAGATAGGGTTTACCTCACCATACCTCAAGTGCCTGGATTCTTCCGACGGCCAGTACGCGCTCCGGGAAGTGCATGAAGGGATATGTGGCCAGCACCTTGGAGCCCGGGCCCTGGCGCACAAAGTACTAAGGCAGGGCCTGTACTGGCCGACAATGAGAAAGGACGCAGAATCACTGGTCAGGAAATGTGTTAAGTGCCAGATGTTCGCCCCCGTGCCTAGGCTACATTCTACCGAGCTATCGTCCTTATCTAGCCCAGTACCGTTCGCCATGTGCGGGATGGACATCTTAGGCCCGTTCCCCCTGGCCACGAGACAAAGGAAGTTTGTCGTGGTGGCAGTCGACTACTTCACAAAGTGGGCGGAAGCCGAAGCCCTAGCGACGATAACCGAAAAGAACATAAGGGACTTCTTCCAAAGGGCGGTAGTATACAGATTTGAAATCCCCCAGGTTGTGGTTACGGACAATGGAACTCAGTTTGCCAATCCAACCTTCGACGCGTTCTGTGAAGCCCTCGGCATCAACCACAGGAAAACCTCCGTCGGGTATCCCTCGACCAATGGGCAAACAGAAGTAACCAACCGTACGTTACTCCAAGGGATAAAAAAGAGGCTAGATGATGCCAAAGGACTATGGGCAGACGAGTTGCACCACATTCTCTGGGCTTACCGCACTATTGAGAGGTTAGCTACCGGAGAAACACCCTTCATGTTAACATAAGGCACTGAAGCTGTACTCCCAGTGGAGATGGGGGCTATTACCCATCGGATTCGGTACTACAACGAAGACGAAAACGACGGAGGACTCCGGGCAAATCTAGACCTCTTGGCAGAAACCAGAGAAGCTTCGCAAGAAAGGATCGCCGCCTACCAGCGGAGGGTCGCTAGGCACTACAACACCAAAGTTCGGAAGAACGAGTTCAGGCAGGGCGACCTTGTCCTGAGAAGGGCGGAAGTGTCGGACCCAAGACATCAAGGGAAGCTAGATCAAAACTGGGAAGGTCCCTACAGAGTCTCGAGGGTAATACGACCAGGGTCCTATCACCTAGAGACTACGGGGGGAGTAACGGTACCCCGATCGTGGAACTCCCATAATCTAAGAAAATTCCACCAGTAGTAAAGTGGCGGGCACGCACTCTTGCCATCTCTAAATTTTTCCTAAATTTTTCCGTATGTAGTTCTTCGCAATTATTGCCCTTATGAACCTTTAAGCTGTAATTCATTTTAAAATCCGGAAGATTTTATTCATGGATAATACGAGAGCTGGTTTACGACAACTGAGACAATTCTCCAGGCTGATTACCTTTAACCCTGTGGAACGGATGACTGAAGGTCCACACCTCGGTGGAGGCACAAACAATGCTAGGTTGACCCGGCCGAGTCACCCCTTCGGCTCGGAGTTCGGCCAAAGCCGAACGGACCTGACCGAAGGGCACCATCGACCTTCGGTGAAGACCTAGCATCTAACAGACCCTTCGGCTGGAGCCGAGGGTACACACTTGGTGGATTGCTTGGTGATTCTGACTGTCGGAGGGTCGACCTTCGGTGAAGACCTAGCATCTAAAGACCCTTCGGCTGGAGCCGAGGGTACACACTTAGTGGATTGCTTGGTGATTCTGACTGTCGGAGGGTCGACCTTCGGTGAAGACCTAACATCTAACAGACCCTTCGGCTGGAGCCGAGGGTACACACTTGGTGGATTGCTTGGTGATTCTGACTGTCGGAGGGTCGACCTTCGGTAAAGACCTAGCATCTAACAGACCCTTCGGCTGGAGCCGAGGGTACACAACGAATTGCTTGGTGGTTGACTATCGAAGGGTCCACCTTCGGCCAAGTCCCAGATTCATGCGTCTGACAAACCCTTTGGCTGGAGCCGAGAGGGAAAACACTTATAAAAAATTGCTAGTAATTACAGGGTCGGCCTTCGTCTGACTTACAAATAGGTCGACCCTCGGCCAAGTCTCGGGGCCATGCGCTTAAGAAGGTCAACTAGGGTTTCGGCCCTTTGCACCTATTTACGAATCAAAGACATCATTAAAGGGACAGGAGATGGAAAAACACTGATGCATTCATAAAGCCCGAAGGCAAGGATTACATATAAAGCCCGAAGGCAAAGATTACATTAAAGGCCCGAAGGCTGGTTACATAACAAGAAGGGGGTAGTCTGTGCTGAGGCCCGAGTTGACTTCAAGGAGCGTCCGTCGGGTTCGCGGCCTCGTCTTCGGCTGGGAGAGCCTCCTGGTCCAAACCTCCACGGCCAGGGGTCGGAGGGACTTCCCTATGCAGCTAGACCTCGCCTTCCTCGCTGCAGCCCCCACCGTCGGCGTCGGCAACCTCGGTGGCCGATGGAACCGCCTCCACATCGTCGTCCTCGAAGATGAGGCCGCTGTCCTCGAAGGAGACCCCGGGGTAGCGGCCGAGGACCCAATCTCGGATCTCGGTAGCGCCTATTATGTACCCCGAGGCGATGGCGTTCTTGATCTCCTCCCTGAAGTCCTCGGAGGACCGATACTTCTCGACCCCTCGGGCCCTGGCCTCCTGAATGCGGGCCCTCACCTGTGACTTCAGCTCCGAGAGCTTCCGATCGCACTCTCGGCGCTCGAAGGCTAGGTCCTTCTCCAAGTGCTCCACCTTCTCGAGGAGGAGGGTGCGCTCGTTGTCTAGGGAGGCCCTCTCCCTCTCGGTGACCTCAAGGTCTCGGCACATGGCCTCGGCTCGAGCCGCCAGCTGACCCACCTGATTCTGAGCCTGCACGAAATACCGAAGGTCAGAATGCAAAAAATATATATAAGTAAAAGAAGGCAGGGGGACCGAAGCTTACCCCCGCCATGAAGATGCATGCGGAGGTGATCAGTGCCGCCGTCCCTTGCTTCTGGGCCTCGGTGGCATCTCGGGGAAGACTCCCCTTCATCACCAACTCTCTGGCGACCCGTCCGATGGCCAGAGTGTAGTCTTCCTTCACTGACCATTGGGGGACGAACCCCACCTCAGCCCTCGTTGACGCGACCCTCGGGCCTCGGGAGGCAGCGGCAGATGAGGGATCTTGAGCAGGCCCGTCTCTGCCAGGAGCTGCAAGGGCCTGGACAGCCTCGGCAGTCGACCCTTCTACTCTGGGCCTCTTCTTCGGGGTCTCGGAGGACGGTCCCGTCTTTTCCTTCCTCTTAGACTTCGGCTGTTGTGGGGCGTCACGTGCCTTGGCCTCCTTGATCTTCGCCTGCCTTGCCGCGGCAGTAGCCTTAGCCTCGGCTCTGGTAACTTGCACTGCAAGAAGAAGTAAGGGTATTAGCATGAAGAACCGACACTCGAAGGAAGCAGACGGGGCTAGCCTAACTCACCCGGGCTAAGCCCGAACTTGAAGAGGATGGCGTCGGACTTGAGGCAGTCGGCCTCGACTGGAGAACAACCTTCCTACCGCCTCGCCATTGCCAACGACTCCGCGTCTGCCCCGAATAGGGCAGGGGCGGAGTTCACATCCCTAAGGTCCGGGATATCCCAGACCGTGCCGAAGGGCACCCCCTCGGTCGACTTCACAAAGAAATACTTTTCCTTCCATCCGTGGATGGAAGTCGGGTAACCCTTCAGGAGCCGAAGGTCCTTTCGGGGGCAAAAATAGTACCAGCCCGTAAGCCCCTTGCAGGCCTGAAGAAGGAAACAGTTTATAAAGAGGGGAAGGGAGAGGGGCCTCTTTTGCCGAACGAAGAAGATGGCGAAGCTTAACGCTTGTCGCCACCCATTCGGCGTTAGCTGGGTCGGGCATACCCCATAGTGCCGAAACACTTTGGTAAAGAAGGAGTGGAGGGGCAGCCGAAGACCTGCCTTGAATGCCTCCTTGTACAGGCACAGCTCCTCGGAGTTCCGATAGCTGGCTTGGTCAGAAGGTCTGGGCAGACGGAGCTCGAAAGCGTCCGAAACACCGAAGGAGGCCCTCAGCTCCTCCAGTTCTGGTTCGTCCATCGTGGAGACGATGTTGAGGGCCTCCACTTCCAGGGGCTCCTGGGTCTGGGCTCGGGCATCGAGCACCCTCTCCCTGAACCCCTCGCCGTTGGAGCCACCCTTGGACCCCGACGGTGAGGCCGCGGACTATGAGTCGCGGGAGGAGGGAGAGTCGGTGGAATCCGAGGACATCCCTCGGACTTCCCCAGGACTCCTATACCTACGTTTTGGCCTTGACCTCTCGCGGGACGATGGGCTGTAGCCCGACGAGGAAGACATCACTTACTTGCGGGTGTTACTAAACTAAGGGAAGACGGAGACGAAGGCTAGAAGGGAATCCGAGGCCGAAGGTGAGCTCTCTGAAGGGAAAAGAAAAATTGCCCCACAAATGGCCCATCTGATGTTGGTTACTCCGAACGGACCTGACCGAGGGTCCCACCTTCGGTTGGGAGTTCGGCCAAAGCCGAACGGACCTGACCGAGGGTCCCACCTTCGGTTGGGAGTTAGGCCAAAGCCGAACGGACCTGACCGAGGGTCCCTCCTTCGGTTGGGAGTTCGGCCAAAGCCGAACAGACCTGACCGAGGGTCCCTCCTTCGGTGGGGAGCTCGGCCAAAGCCGAACGGACCTGACCGAGGGTCCCACCTTCGGTTGGGAGTTAGGCCAAAGCCGAACGGACCTGACTGAGGGTCCCTCCTTCGGTTGGGAGTTCGGCCAAAGCCAAACAGACCTGACCGAGGGTCCCTCCTTCGGTGGGGAGCTCGGCCAGAGCCGAACAGACCTGACCGAGGGTCCCTCCTTCTGTTGGGAGTTCGGCCAGAGCCGAACGGACCTGACCGAGGGTCCCTCCTTCGGTTGGGAGTTCGGCTAGAGCCGAACGGACCTGACCGAGGGTCCCTCCTTCGGTTGGGAGTTCGGCCAAAGCCGAACGGACCTGACCGAGGGTCCCACCTTCGGTTGGGAGTTCGGCCAAAGCCAAACGGACCTGACCGAGGGTCCCACCTTCGGTTGGGAGTTCGGCTAAAGCCGAACGGACCTGACCGAGGGTCCGTCCTTCGGTTAAGAGTTCGGCCAAAGCCGAACGGACCTGACCGAGGGTCCCGCCTTCGGCAGGGGGCTCTGTAAGGCCGATCCGAAGCGACCGAAGGCCTTTCTCTCGGTGACCCCAAGCCTTGGTCACTAGTAATGCGTAATGCCAAGGCCGAAGGAGCAAGCCAAAGAAGAAGATGTTGGTTACTCCCACAGGAAGAAGCTCCTAGTGGAAGTAAGGGGGTTCCTGATATAGCCAAACCGACCTCTCGGTGGGGGCAATGACACATGTCGCCTCTGAGCCACGTGTCCCCCGCCATACGAAGGTTCCAAGAAACCACTCACACTCAAGCACGCTCAATCACCGAGGCACGCTCGCGAAAACACGCGGGATCACGTCGTCTGCATGAGGGGAATATTCCCCCCAGAAGGATGGACGTATTCGAGGGGGACTCTAAGAGGGAAGAAGGGGGAAAAACCCTAAACCCTAAGAGCTATATAAGAAGGCACGGAAGAAAGGGGGAGGTAAATTCTGAGACCCTCACCATTACTCCCTTATTGAACTGTGCGGCCGACCCTGACTTGAGCGTCGGAGGACTAACCCCGGACAAAGCTCTGGGCCTCCGTCGTCTGTGTTTGTGTAGGTTCGACTAGCGGGGTATTTTTGGCAGCAACAGATGCATTCCCGGGGTATAACCAAATAAAGATGAAAAATGAGGATGAAGAAAAAACTGCCTTCCTAACAAGGTGTGGAACTTTTGTTATGATTTCATGCCCTTCAAACTCAAAAATGCAAGAGCCACCTATCAAAGGATGGTGAACAAGATGTTCCAAGAACAGATCGGGCATTATATGGAAGTATACGTCGACGATATGCTTGTCAAAAGTGGCCAAACCGAGCACCACGTGGCAAACCTGGAAGAAGCGTTCCAGGTGTTGAGGAAAAATTAGATGAAGTTGGATCCCCCAAAGTGTGCCTTCGGAGTGACAATTGGGAAGTTCCTCGGCTTCATGGTCTCAAAGAGGGGCATTGAATCAACCTATCAAGATTCATGCCATAAAAGATATGGAACCACCGTGAAATGTTAGAGAAGTACAAAAGCTGACAAGGAGAGTAGCAACCCTCAATCGCTTTGACAAGTGCCTTCCATTCTTCAAAGCACTAATGAATCTTAGGTCTCCAAAGGAATTCCTCTAGACCAAGGAGTGTCAGAAGGCGTTCGAGGCCTTGAAGACTTACCTGGAGACTCCGCCATTTCTTGGCCGACCAGACCCGACCCGGAGGAAGAGCTGCAAATATACTTAGCCATGTCCCCAGTGGCACTTAGCGAGGTGTTAGTGAAAAGAGAAGGGAAGTGGCAAAGGCCGGTCTACTACATTAGCCATGTCTTGCTAGATGCTGAGACAAGATATCCAAAGATTGAAAAGCTAGTCTTAACACTTGTCATAGCAGCATGTAAGCTAAGGACGTACTTTTAGGCACATACAGTGGTAGTATTTACAGACCAGGTCCTGAAAAGTTCTCCACAGGCCCAGCACCTTGGGTCGGTTGGTCAGCTGGTTGGGCAAGCTCAGCGAACATGACGTTGATACCGACCAAGGACATCAATCAAGGGCCAGGCACTGGCTGACTTCGTGTTGGAATGTGATGCGGATCCAAGGGAATCGAATCGCTTAGGGCCCACAATAAAGTAGTAAACTCAAAGAATAAAGAGTAATGGCAGTTCTGTAAATAAACTGAAGTTTAAAGGGAGTGGTCAGAGTTGTAAATAAACAGAAATTATAATGAGCGACTTGGGAGATGGGACTTAAAGGGAATTAGCAAGTATTTGGTGGGGTTAAACTAGGAAGCAAAATAGAGGTAACGGATAAGGGAGATTTAAAGGCAAACATAAGGGTAAAATAGGAAATCAAAATAAAAGGGAATAACCCCCACCTTACCTTCTTCCTTGGACCAAAACAGGGCAAACGATTGGGAAGAGTTCCAATTTGAGGGAGCTTCTCATTTGGGCCTCAGTTTGGCCTGAAACTTCAAGCGAAGGGTGGCAGCAACAGGTCCTCCATGAATGCAGCACCAGAAGCTCTCGACAGTCCAGATCTGATGTGTTTCGAACCTGCAACAGGATCTGGCGCAAGGTATAGACCCAGATCTGAACCTGGGTTCGATTCTGTCCATAGGAAGACCAGTTGGAGTTAGGATTCTAGGGTTAAGGTCACCCAAGTAGGGGAAACCTTTGATCAAGACTTCAGCCCAAACAGATCATGCATAAGAGAAATCGATGCACATCATGAGGGCTGCAACTACCGCCCAGGACAGGGGTTCAGCCAGCAAGAGAAAAAATAGTAAAAGGAGAGGAAAATAAAGAGGAAAGAAGAAGAAGATAAGAGAAAACCAGAAAAGAGAGAGATGGAGGTCACGGTAGCCAATGTTCAGCTAAGCAAACACTCAATTTCAAAACTTCAAATCTTAAAAAAAAACTGAGTTCTTCACTAGAGCATTACATGCCTTTATAAGAAAATTCAAAGTATAAAATTGGTAGTAATTAAAATGAGAAACTAACCTATATAGAAACTGAAATAAAATCTCATTCATATAAAAATCTACCAAACTAATTCTAAGTCTAAAAAGGAAAGTAAATAAGGAACCAAATCAAAGATATTGTTTTTGAACCCATCGCCCAACTGCATCAGAATGCTTCTGACAAAAGAAGCGGAGGAAGAAGAGCGAGCCCAAAAAGGCTGTGGACCTTGTACGTAGACGGGTCAAGTGGTTTGATAGGTAGTGGAGTGGGGCTCATCCTAACAAGCCCTGATGGTTTCATAAATCCAATAAGCCCTACAGTTCAACTTCACAACTACAAACAATGATGAGGCCCTAATAGCTGGGTTGAGGGTAGCCCAAGCCGTCTTGGACACAAATTTTCTCGTCCATTACGACTCAGAACTTATTGTCAACCAGGTTAATGGACACTACGAAGCGAAAGAGTAAAGAATGATCAGTAACCTCAGGGAGGCCAAAAGCCTTATCGCGCTATTCATACACTTTGAGATTAAACAAGTGCCAAGAGCTGAGAACACCTGAACCGATGCCTTGTTAAGGTTGGGCATAGCAGATTATGGTAACCTCGGTAACACTATCTACATTGAGGTCCTGGCCAGGCCTACACCAAGGGAAGGAAGTGTGTTCTACCGAGGCCGAACCAAGTTGGATGGATCCAATCATGAGATACCTGAAGAATGATGGGCTGCCAGAAGATAGAGTCGAGGCGCAAAAGGTGAAGAAGAGGGCTGCCAACTATACCCTAGAATGTGACATCCTGTACGAATGGTCAGTTACTGGCCATTGTTCACATGTCTCAGCCCAGCCAAGGAAAAATATGCCCGACAAGAGGTTCATGAAGGGATTTGTGGCAGCCACATAGGTGGTCGAGCCCTAGCCTACAAAATTCTGCAACAGGGGTTCTTTTAGCCCAAGATGCTGGAAGATGCGATGCAATGCGATTTGTCAGGTTATGCTTCAAATGCCAGGTGTTTGATTTACTACCTCACAGAAAAGAACGTTGAAAAGTTCGTCTGAGATGATGTGATTTATAGGTTAGGCTTGCCCAAGGTCTTGTTAACTGACAACGAGAAGCAATTTTACAACCTTGCTTTCAGGAGATTTTGTGGAACCTATCATATTGACTTCTGCAATACCTCAATGGCAACCCCACAATCGAATGGACAAGCTGAAGTAAGGAATGAAAATCTACTAGACGGAATAAAGAAGAGACTAGACAAGGAGAAAGGGAAGTGAGCCGAAGAGCTATTAAGTGTCCTCTGGTTATATAAGACCTCGGCTTGGACACCCACAGGTGAAACGCCCTTCAAGCTGGCATATGGAACAGAAGCCTTTGCCCCGGTGGAGGTGCTAGAAACTTCGTAAAAGGCAAGGTGTTCGATGAGGAAGAAAACGAAGAAGGGCTACCGTGTCAACTTAGAATTCCTAGATGAAGTAAGGAAAAGGCCTTAATGATGAATGAAGCATACAAGCAACAAACAGCTAATTACTACAATGTCAGGGTGAAGAAGAGGGTTTTTTTACCCAGGGACCTCGTCCTTAGGAAAGCAAAGCCATTCGACCCAAGGAGCGTCAGTAAGCCAAGCCCAAATTGGGAAGGTCCGTACATAGTCTCCAAAGTGTTCTGACCTAGAATGTACCACTTGAAGACCTAGGGAGTGAAGACGTACCTAGGGGGTGGAACTCGGAAAATCTTAAGAAATACTACCAGTATTAGTTACAATTTTATTTTTGATTGGTTGAAGATTTCAACTATTTGAAAGATTCCAATTAATCCGCTGGTCATGTAGTTTTTTTTTTTTTTTTTGAAATAAATAATTCATTACAAAAAGAGAAGATCTCTACCAAAGGGGGAAAAAGGGGGGGGGGAGGCCGAGGCCATCAAAAGGCCAAGCACAAGGCTAAATGAACAAAAAGAAAATACATAACAAACTAAAGAACTCCGAGAACCAAAACACCACAAGGCCAGTAACTAGGGGGGAGAGCTAGCTACTGGAAAGACCTCAAGGGGGGTGGATAATATCCACCTGAAGGTTCCAAGCATCAATAATGTGGGAGTTTCTGGGGGTATATTTGACAGGGCGAGACAGGAGGGAGGATGCTTTGGAACTAACATCAAAGTAGATTGCATTCCAAATCCTATCCGGGTAACGGGAATTGGGAGACCATCTATGGATGTTACTCTCCATCTAGAGATGATTGATGATGGCACAAAAAGCGAGCTTGCCAATGGTGTCGCAAATGGAGGAGCTAGAGAAGGTCATATCTATCCAGTTCCACTCCCTGTCAAAAGGGAGGATAGGTCTTCTGGTCCACCAGCATTTGGACAAAACAACTTTCCAGATGCGGGAGGAAAAGGGGCAAGAGAAGAAAAGGTGGGGGATGTCTTCAATGCCATTCAGACAAAGACAGCAGGTAGGGTTGACAGGAATGTGACGGTGAAGGAGAAAAGATTGGGTGGGAAGGCATTTTGTTAGGCATCGCAATAAGGTGAAGCTATAGCGAGGAATGTGGCTTTTGAACCAGACAACCTTGTGCTAGGGAACGGACTGGGAAGGGTTATGGATGAAGGACCAAGCGGAGGCAAAAGAAAAGGATCCGGTAGGAGAAGGGAGCTAGATGCATTTGTCCTCCCTACCTCTGTGACCCAGGGGGAGGGGGGAGGGGGGAGGGGGGAGGAGAGTCCAGAGGTCAAGGAGTGGAGGAGGAGAGGAGGGGGGACCAGCCGGAGGGGGAGAGGATGGAAGAGACTGTGGCATTAGAAGGCATGCCTGAAGAATAGATGATTCTAGGGGAGAGAAGGTGGGAGAGGATGCCTGAAGGGTGCCAAGGTCATTCCAAAGAGAGATAGAATAACCATTCCCAATGACTAAGGAGAAAGCCAGGAGAGCAACATTCCTATGATCAAGAATCTTCCTCCAAATCCAAGAGGCATCAGAGATGGAAGGGGCGGTCCAGAGGGAGGTGGCTTTGAGCAGACCCGAGTAAATCCCATCAACCCATATGCTTTTATGCTTTGACACAACCTTCCAGATTAGCTTGAGAATAGCAGCAGAGTTGATTGATTTGATTCTTCTAATCCCAAGACCACCTTCATTTTTAGGAAGGCAAACCTTTTCCCAACTAAGAGGTATTAGGAATTTGGAGGAATCAGGGCCTTTCCAGAGGAAGGAGCTGAGGAGGCGCTCGTAGGATTTGATGATGGAAGTTGGAAGGACAAAGGTTCCAGTCCAATAGAGGTACATGGACTGGAGGACTGATCTGATTAAGGTAAGGCGACTAGCGAAAGAGAGAAGCTTACCTTTCCAAAGCTGGAGCCTTTTCTTGAGATTATCCAACATGGGGGCGCAATGATGGGCCAAAAGCCTGGAGGTGATAAGGGGAAGACCTAGGTGTTTCACAGGCAATGAGCTAAGAGGACTACCAAAGAGGTTAGAGATGGAGGCACGGACCTCAGGGGCGACCCCGAAAATGAAAATATTGGATTTGAGGAGATTAATGCTGAGACCCGAAAAGGGTTCAAAGGAATAAAGGGTGGACATGATAGTGGAGATAGAATGGGGATCAGGTTTGGAGAAGATCATGATGTCGTCGGCAAAAGCAAAGTGAGAAAGGAGGAGAGATTTGCATTTGGGGATGGGAGAAATGAGGTAAAGGTCAGTTGCATATTGGATGGAGCGAGAAAGGACTTCCATGGAGAGATAGAAAAGAAGGGGGGAGAGGGGACATCCTTGATGGATCGCACGACCCGATGGGAAGTGCCCAGCTGGGCACCCATTAACCAAAACAGAGAAGATGGGGGAGGAGATGCAGATCCGAATCCAGTGAACAAACGAAGGAGGGAATGCCATTTGAAGAAGTACAAATGATATGAAATCCCAGCTAATGGTGTCAAAAGCTTTGTGGATGTCAATCTTGAGGAGAGCAGCAGGGGAATGGTACTTGCGGTCGAATCCGCAGACAATCTCATGACAGAGCATGATGTTATCAGCGATACTCCTTCCAGCAATGAAGGCCGAGTGATTGGGGCTGACCAGGGAGTCAATGACTTTTTGAATCCTGTTGGCAAGGATTTTGGCCACAAACTTATAGAGTAGGTCGCATAAAAAGATGGGCCTGAACTCATTCATGGAAACCGCACCTTCCTTTTTAGGGGTTGAGACAAAGGAGGGTATGGTTGATCCCTTTAATTTGGTTAGGGTTGAAGAAGAAGCTCCAGACCACAGAAATAAGGTCATTTCTGATGGTACTCCAGCCAGCAGAAAAGAATCCCATACTGAAGCCATCCGGACCCAGGGCTTTATTGGATTTATGGGAAAGGATGGCAGAGATTATTTCCTCTTTATTGGGAATGGATTGAAGGAAAGGAATTAACTCAGCGGGCACCGATTTGTTGAGGAGGTTTGGGGGATGGGGGTGAGAGGGGAGGGGTAGGAACTGAAGAGTCTTTGAAAATGAGAGATGGCTTCTGACTTGATGAGTTCCGGGGTGAAGAGGTCAGTCCCGGAGGAGACAAGCATCGGGATGGAGTTGACATTATTCCTTGCTTTGAGAGAGCGATGGAAGTAAGCCGAGTTGGAATCCCCAAGCTCAAGCCATTTGATATGGGCTTTTTGACGCAAGAAGCTTTCTTCTTGGGATAGAACCAAGACTAAATCAGCCGAGGCAGATTTCTCTTCCTCAGCAAGAATAGGATTGTGGAGATCCTGTTGAATTTTGGATTGGATGGAGTGAAGCTTTTCCCGAGCAGAAGAGACCCGAGAGGTGATGTTCCCGAAGGTGGAGGAGTTCCAAAGCTTTAAAGCAATTTTCACTCTTGAGTCTGGAGGCAAAAGAGAGGAGAGGGGAAGTGGGATGGGGGTGTGGTTATGCCAAGCACTAAAGATAAGGGAGTGAAAATCCGGGTAGGAAATCCACATGTCAAAGAATTTGAAGGGTTTAGGGCCGAAGGAGCGGAAGGGGATAACATGGAGGGAAATTGGGCTGTGATCGGAGATCCCTAGAAAACCAAAGGTGGCATGAGAAGAGGGGAAAGAGTTGAGCCAGACTTCATTTACAAGGACTCGATCTAGCTTATAAGCTACACGGAGGTTACCAGATCTTCTGTTGTGCCAAGTGAGCTTGACACCAGACCATCTGAGATCAATAAGATAAAGGTCATCAATGCAGTTGTTAAAGGATTCGATTGCCTGGGAATCAATGGGATTGCCACCCAGCTTCTCGTTGTTAAATCGGATAACATTAATGTCTCCACCGATGCCCCAAGAGCGAGGGCCAAGGGTATTAGGGGAGGAAAGAAGGTCGTCCCATAGAGAGGACCGGAGAGAGGCTTGGTTGTGGGCATAAACAATTGAGAGGGAGCAGATGAAAGGGCCGGAGTGATGAGAGATAGAGATGTGGGCTACTTGGGCTAAGGAAGAGAGGTTGGTTATGGTGAGCAAGGCAGGGTCCCAGAGAATCCAGATTCTCCCATTTGGACTATGGGAATAATTGGAGAAGAGGGACCAATTAGGGGCGATTGAGGAAACAATATGAGCCGCATTGGCCTCGAGGACCCTGGGTTCTAAGAGACAACAGAGATTGGATTGAGAGGAACAAATAAGGGATTTAATTTCTACTTGTTTAGTCGAGGAATTGAGACCTCAGACATTCCAAATGGTCCAAGGAATCATTGAGAACAAGTAGAAGTGTGCACCTAACGCTTGGCAGAGCAACGAGGAGTAATTGGGAGGCCAATAGGGGGTAATCGATGGTTGTAGCCGGTGACAGGTTGGAGGTAGGGGTAGATGAGGCTCTGATGATACTGGATGGGTTCTTATGTTTTGGCTTCCTGGGAAGGGGTTGGAGGATTTGGTGGTAGAGCAGGGATGGTTATGGGAGGCTGGGGTCTCGTCTAGGGCAAGGTGTAATAAGGTACCCTGATTGGTCATTCCAGATGTGCTCAAGTTACCAACAGGGCATGAGTTTTGAGTTCATCGACGAGGCTTCAGAGTTGATGTCGCCATTCGCTGGGGAGTCATTCTGAACAACTGGGACAGTGGCAGAGCCGTCAGGTTGGTTGATCAAACTAAGAGGGCCGATCACCCCCATGAGGTGAGTTGAAGTCGAATGGGGGTCTTAGGGAGCTGGAGAATAAGCGGAGGGGATGATGGGGCCTGCAGAGGCCAGACGAGGATCAATTTGACCCATTAAGGCCTGAGGAGTATCTGTGGAGCCTTCCAAGGCAAGATGAGGATCTGTGAGGGCTTCCAAAGCCAGACGAGGAGCAGATGTGTCGAGGTCTTCAAGGAGGGTTGCTGGAATAACAGGGGTATTGACTAGGAAGGTCACTTCCGGCAGGGCTGTCTTCTGAGGCACGTCGATATTGGCCAGGAGGGCCATAGTCTGCAACTTAGCTGCAGGCGGGTTAAGAGAGGACATTCTGGCAACCGGAGAAGTGGTTGGAGCACTATCAGATGCAATCAAAGAAGTACCTGAAAAAGAGGAAGAGGAAGAGGAAAGCAGAATAGTATGGCGACAGACAGTGAAGGACTCGGGTGAAGGAGGAAGGTTAGTTGGGTCTAGGTGCAGGTTAAGTTGTGTGGATGGATCGGGTTGGGCAATAGGATGGCAAGGCCGGGTGATAAGGTTAGGTAGAGGGTTAGGGTCAGAAAGGGTGGTCGGTTCAGATATAGGATGAGTGGTGGTCGGTTGGTTGAGGGGGTGCGTTGGGTTGTAAAGGTTACCTAAGTAGAGGGGGTGGTCCAAAGGGTATTTGGAAAATTGGTTTAACATGTGGACCGGAATGAATTGGTTTAGGGGGATAAAGTCTGGTTCAAGGTTGGACCGAGAGGGTATAGTCGTTGGAGTCAGGGAAGGACGAGAGAAAGTGTTAAAAGGTTCCACCAACGAAGAGGAAGGATCAGTAAAGGGCAGAGAGTTGGGGAGAGGCAAGATGGGGGAAGGGCAGTTTTGGGGATGATGGC
Organism: Macadamia integrifolia; assembly: GCF_013358625.1. NCBI lineage: Eukaryota > Viridiplantae > Streptophyta > Magnoliopsida > Proteales > Proteaceae > Macadamia > Macadamia integrifolia. The sequence continues at coordinate 430,330 of NW_024870461.1, read as the reverse complement.
AAGGTTTTCAGAGGGGCTTGGCCGTTCGATTAGGACTTCAAGATGCAGAGAACCCAAGTGAGAAAGCGACTGCACAGAGGCCGTGGCAGGATCCAATGTCTCAAGAACCGAGAAAGGGTTGGATCCAATAGGTAAGGGCATCATTGAAGGACTGGTGGTCAAAGCCTGAAGGTCTGTTGGCAGGGAAATTGTTGACAAAGAGTTCACTGTAATTTTCGCCAACGGTTGGTTGCGATTTCTCCTTTTTTTGGTTCTACTATTGCTTGCGGGCTGATTTATGGGAGGCACTTGTTGCGAGGGCTCATGAGATGATGTGGTGGTCACGGCGTTTTGCAAGCAGTTAGCAGTTTTGTGTCCGAAGCACTTGCCTGAAGAGCAGGCCGGGGAAATCCATTCATAAGAAACCTTTTGGGTGAAGGAAAAACCTTCGCCATCCATGACTGTAACTATAGAGGGGAGATCGGAACCAGCTTTCACTTCGATACAGATTTTTGCATAGGATAGTCTGTCCATGTTTTTTGTTTGTCTATCAGAGTATAGTGGCTTGCCTATCAGAGATCCGATGATGCTAAGGCCAGTTGCACACCAAAAGTCGAGGGGAAGATGAGGGAATGAGACCCATAGTGGAATGATGGTAGGTTCAATTTTGGCGAAAGAGGATTGAGGTTTCCATTGTCTGACAAACATTGGTTTCCTTCTGACATAACAGGGATCGCCATCAAGAACAAACGCCTTGTCAGACTCATCATCGAAGTTAAACACGAAGGTGCCATTGTCGAGCATGTAAATAGCAATGGAGCAAAACGGTTTCCATTGCTTTATCAGAGAAACTTTGACTAGAGGGAAAGGAGGCCTGCTACGAAGGAATGTACCAATAATACAGTTCTTCCACTTGAGTATCTCTGCATCTAGAAGTCCAGGGGGGCTAAGGCCAACCGGGGCGGAATCATGAACGGCCAGAGGGTGAAAAAATAGGGTATGGCCAGATGAGGGAGGAGTGGAGGACTGGGGGTTATCAGAGGGGGAGGGGGAGGTGACCATAGAGGCGAAAGAACGAATACCAGGAGGAGGGGAGGGAGAAGGCAAGGGAACAATGGGGGCTAGGAGGGAGGTTGCAAGTGAGGAAGAGATTTTGGTAGTGGAGGCTACCGGGGGGGAGGGTTTTATAGGGAGGCTACGGCATCGAAGGTGGTGGCACAGGGCAGTTGAGCAGTACTTTTGATATCTCAGTCTCAGAATTTTCTCCTATACCCTTTATCTCAAATTTTGATGCTCTTCTCCTGCTGATATTGCATTACTGTTTCTCCAGGCCATGGGAGTTTTGAATGTAATGGTTAGAGATGGCATTGAAACTCAGCCTCCCTTGCGGCTGCAGATTTTAGAATTCGAGGATGTGATAAATGCCCATTGACCTCTTAAGGAAAACCTTCTGCTGGGCACCAGATAATAATCTTCAACTGGATTTTGTCTGTCACCTTGGGCTGTTGGAGTTCTAATGTCTGCCTCTGCTGTTGTTTGCTGGTCACTTTTGATGAAGAGCTACAGAAGACTTGTGAAGTTGGATAACCTTGAGATTATAAGATTTATGGTTGAGTAACTAGTGATTATTGTCATGTAGTTAAATTAATAAGAAAGTCTACTTGCATTAGTTTGGACTAAGGCCATTAAAAAGACAGACCTCATAGGTCGGCATCGAAAGGACCATCCACCACGGTCAGCACTCACTTTGTCTCTTCCAAAACATCCTTATCTTAAGGCAAACCACTTGTGATGTAATAGGGAACCAAGGACTAAGGCATTGGATTGTTTTCGACCAAACATTTTACCAAGGCATTGATGACATTTGCATATACTTTCCTGCTGTGTTTTTTTTTTTTTTTTTTTTTTTTTTTTTTTTTTTTTTTTTTAATAAACTCTATCCTACTCCACTACTATTGGCCTGAATGACATGGTGGAGCAAACACTAGACACCCAAGTTACTATGTAGCTTTGCTTTTTTGCATATGCCCACATAGAAAGTGATGCCAGAGTTCTTTCAGAAATTTCTTCTCTAAGAGTTTCGATCAAGACACCCTGCTTCCTGAGGCGTAATGCCCTGTCTAGTTCCAAGGAAATTAACTTTTATATCACTTTCCACACTTCATTAAAAATTGTGTATTTGTCAACTCATGCCAATCTAAAAAGAAGGTCTCAACTCCGAATCAAGAATATATGGGACCCACAGACTTACATATGGTCCAACACCGTAAAACAAGGGTCTCTTATTTTTCAAAAGAGAGTCCCACCTCTAGACACAGGCTTATTTCTTTTTTCTTAATAGGTTTTTTATGCATTTAAGATGGGTACCTTAATCAAAACTCTTACTTTCACACATAAAGCAACCGAATGGTATGATCATTAGCCAAAAGCCAAAGTAAGACTTCATCCTTAGCAAGCTTAAAAACAAAAAGAAAAACAAACACAAACAAAGGGGGAAAAGAAAAAAAAAAAAAAAAAGAAACTGGTTTCCCTCCCTCACACTTAAGTCATGCAATGTCCTCAATGCATGGAAATAACTAAAAGCAAAGACAATGCAAGGGGGTTATACCTGGGTAAAAGTTAGTCATCTGTGTAAAGAGGTTCATGGAGATCCATGACCTCTTCACTAGCAGCGGTAGGAAGCTCGAGGAATGGTTTTAAACGCTGACCATTAACTTTCGAAATTACCCCTGTTCCTGGATTCATAATCTCCACAACCTCCATAGGGATATACATTTTGTACAATAAACGGGCCATCCCATCAGGATCTAAGCTTAACAGGGAAAAGGTGCAAGCGAGAGTTGTACAATAAGACCTTATCACCAATTGCAAAAGATTTGCACAGAATGTGCTTATCATAGAAGGCTTTAGTCTTTTCCTTGTAAATCCTAGAACTTTTGTAGGCATCATTCTTAAGTTCCTCCAACTTAGATAGTTGAAGCCTACGATGAATTCTCAGATACAAATCAAAGTTGAGCTTCTTGATGGCCCAAAAGGCCTTATGCTCCAATTCAACTGGTAAGTGATAGGCTTTCCCATACACCAAACGCTAAGGTCAGTCTTGAATGCTATCCGATGGGCCCACAAGGCATCAATGAGCCTAAGGGACCAATCCTTATGGTTCGGATTAACAGTTTTCTTCAAGATTTGTTTAATTTTCCTATTAAATACCTCCACTTGGCCACTAGTTTGGGTTGATAAGGGGTAGCTAACTTATGGGCGATCCCATACTTTTTCATCAAGGCCTCGAAAGGCTGATTACAAAAATGAGTACCCCTACCACTAATTATAGCACGTGGTGTGGTGTACCAAAGCGGGAAAAGATGTTCTCTTTGAGAAACTTGACCACCACTTTGTGGTCATTATATTTATAAGGTATGGCCTTCATCCATTTAGAAACATAATCAATGGCAAAAAATATGTACACATTCCTAAAGGAATTAGGGAATGGTCCCATGAAATCGATGCCCCACACATCAAAGATCTCAACTATCAAAATAGGGTTGAGGGGCATCATGTTCCTATTATTGATACGGCCGAAAGACTGGCAGGTGGGACAAGCCTTGTAAAATCAAAAGCATCTCTAAAAGGAGTGGGCCAATAAAATCCACATTGGAGAACCTTTGCAGCAGTCTTCTTAGGGCTAAAGTGTCAACCACATGCATGATCATGGCAAAAAGATAAAATTGAGTGCTGCTCATGATCTGGCACACAACGTCTGATAATTTGGTCAGGACAAACTTTAAAAAGATAAGGATCATCCCAAAAGAAATGCTTGACTTGGGAAATGAATCGATACCTATCTTGGGTGGACCAGTGATCCGGAGTCACACCCGAAACTAAGAAGTTGACAATATTAGCAAACCATGGTTCACTGGACACTGCAAGTAACTATTCATCTAGAAAATTCTCGTTGACTAGAGAATCAACAGTCAAGGAAATGGGAAGCCGAGATCAATGGTCTGCAACTAGGTTTTCACTTCCTTTCTTATCCCTAATTTTTAAATCAAACTCTTGCAAAAGTAAAACCCACCTAATGAGACGGGCTTGGGCATCCTTTTTCTGAGCAAGGTATCTAAGAGCGGAATGATCAATGTACACCACCACATATGACCCAACTAAGTAAGACCGAAACTTTTCTAGCGCAAACACAACCACTAAAAATTCTTTTTCAGTGGTTATGTAGTTGAGTTGTGCATCATTTAGGGTCCTACTAGCATAGTAAATGATAGTGGGCAGCTAATCCTTTGACCCAAAACTGCTCCTACGGCAAAATCTGAAGCATCACACATCAGTTCAAAAAGTTCAGTCCAAACAGGTGGTTGAACAATGGGTGCATTAGTCAACTCCTTCTTAAGTTGGTTGAAGGATTCTAGGTATTCTTTAGAAAACTCAAAAGTTTGATCTTTGGCAGATAATGCAGTGAGAGGTCGGCTAACTGACTAAAGTTCTTGATAAACCTTCTGTAGAAGCCAGCATTGCCCAGAAAAGACCGGGCGTCCTTAACAGATTGGGGAGATGGTAAATTATTAATTAAATCCACTTTAGCTCTATCTACCTTAATTCCCTCCGTGGATACTATATGGCCTAAAACAATACCAGATTTCACATAAAATGGCATTTCTCCCAATTCAAAACCAAATCCTTGGATATGCACCTTTTCAAAACTAGGGAAAGATGGTGAAGACACTCAGAATAGGAATTTCCATGAATCGAAGTCATCTATAAATACTTCTAAGAACTTTTCGACCATATCAGAAAAGATGCTCATCATGCATCGTTGGAATGTAGAAGGGGCGTTGCAAGGCCCAAAGGGCATACGCCTTTAAGCAAATGTTTCATACGGCTATGTAAAAGTGGTCTTATGTTGATCATCTAAAGCAATTGAGATCTAGTTATAGCCGGAATATCCATCAAAAAAACAATAGTATTCATGTCTAGCTAACCTCTCTAACATCTGGTCAATGAATGGCAATGGGAAGTGGTCCTTCTAGGTTGCTGCATTAAGTTTCCTGTAGTCTATACACACTCTCCACCCTATTTGGACACGGGTTGGAATTAGTTCGTTATTGGCATTGGAAACTACAGTAACTCTAGACTTCTTGGGCACTACATGAACTGGGCTTACCCATTAGCTATCAGAAATAGGATAAATTAATCCATAATCCAAGCACTTTAGGATCTCTTTCTTAATGGCTTCCGTCATCACTGGGTTAGCTCTTCTTTGGGGTTCGGTGGATGGCTAGGAATCTTCCATAAAATGTATATGATGTTGTATAGTAGAAAGACTTATACCCTTGATATCAGCCATGGTCCAACCTAGGGCTTTCTTATTGTCTTTAAACACTTTTAAGTAATTCCTCTTCCTGGCTAAAAGTCAAATCTGAAGAAATTATTACTGGAAGAGTCTAGTGAGGCCCTAGGAAAGCATACCTCAAAGTAGATAGCAATTCCTTAAGATCTAGCTTAGGGGGCTCAACTATAGAAGGTTTGGGAATGGAATTGGAAGGGTATCCTAGGGGCTCTACAAGTGTGTGAAGACTCAAGACTTCAGAAAATAAATTTTCACCATCATCATCCAACTCATCCATACATTTTTGGAATTCCGAATCAAAATCAATATCAAAGTTGGTAATTAAATTATCAGGAAAATCCTTAAGCATATTAATCTCTTCTTCCATATGTGCTTGCTTGCCTATCCTAAACATGTTAAACTCAACAGTTTGGTTGCCAAAAGATATCCTTAAGAAATCATTCCGGCAATTGATTAATGTATTACTAGTAGCCAGGAATGGTCTTCCTAGAATTATTGGGATCTTATCCTTGGTTGAGAAGGGCTTGGTATCTAACACAATGAAATCAATAGGGAAAATAAATTCCCCCACCTTAAGTAAGACATCCTCAACCATCCCTTTTGGAATCTTAACAGACCTATCTGCCAACTGAAGAGTAGTTCCAGTGGCTTTCAATTCTCCCAATCCTAGTTGTTTATACACATAGTAGGGCAAAAGATTCACATTTACGCCAAGGTCAAGTAAGGCATGCTCAATGTAGTTGTTACTTATGACACAAGCTATGGTAGGGCTCACTGGATCCTTATACTTGGCGGCTATAGGCTGAGTAATTATGGAACTAATGTTACCTGCCAATAATGCCTTTTTGGGTACACTAGTGATACGTTTGTGAGTACACAAATCTTTTAGGACCTTTGCATAGGCTGGAATTTGGGATATGGCATTCAAAAGAGGGATGTTCACTTCTACCTTTTTAAAGATTTCTAAAATCTTGTCCATGGAAGCAGTTTTCTTTTTGTTTACCAAACGATTAGGAAAAGGGACAGGGGGAACATAAAGACTGTTAGGGATTTGCTCTTTTTCAAAAGAATCATTTTTTATTTCCTCAACCAAATCATCTTTAGTTGCTTTAGGTTCATCAGACGACCTGGAACAAGAGGCACACTTGTGTGCTCAACAGAAGGAGAATTAACAGGAGTAATAGATGGAGAAGATTTAAGAACACTATATTGGTACTCTCGGCCACTCCTAAGGGCATAAACAGCATGACATTGGTTGGAGGGCCTTTGTTGGGTCTAACCTTGTACTACATTCAGTGATGCATTAGTTGGTGCTTGTGAACTAGTAGGTTGATGCATAGGGTTAGGCTTTGGTTGACTGGGTAACGTTCCCTTCTCCCTCACGCAAAATTGAGACAACTTGGGTGAGTTCTCTCGTAAGATTTTGATGGCGTGTCATGAGGAGGGCAATATTCTTTTCCATGTCACTTAATCTACTTGCCTCTCCAGTGTTGGTAAACTCAGGGGGTTGCTGATAAGATGATAAGAGAGGGGGCCTAGGAAAACTAGCCTGAGGTCCTACATTTGGCCTAGGAAAAGTATTTTGGGAAAAAGGCTATTGTGCAAAGGGAGGCCTTTGGGGTCCATGTTGACCTTGATTATGGAAATTGGAAGGCCCTGTTTGATTGCTTTGGTTTTAGGAGAAATTTGGGTGATTTCTCCACCCTGGATTGTAAGTATTACTATATGGATTATTCTGATATAAGCAAGATTTGAAATCTCATTTCGTTTCGGTGTTTTGGTGGGTTCAGAAACTGAAGTTTCATTTTGTTTTGGCAGAATTTCAGCCAAAATGGTGTATTTTTTGTTTGTTTCGTTTGACTGTTTCGGTGGTCAAACGGCCATATTTTGACCTGAAATTTGGTGGATAACTTATTTTAAGGTTAATAAACATGCTTGGAATATAAAAATACAAAAATATTCAGACATGACATTGTTTTAGAGTTGCACCTTTGTTTGGCAGCAACCGTCGAACTGTTCTAAAAATTTTACCTGGTTTTGGAGAAAGAACTTTACCTTTCCTAAGCTTTAAATGTGTAGATCTTGTAGGAGTCCAATGGAAATCAAAATGTGTGATGATGTGGCTAATTAGATGCTTGTTGGAGACTGAGTGTTTTTCCTTCAAAATATGCAAATGGAACCAAAACCACTGAGACAGGCGAGACAGAGTCGAAATACGAAAATTTCGACCGAGATATGGTATTTATAACACATGGAATGTATCGAGACAGGCAAGATATTGAAACGATACCGAAATTTTGGCCTTTCAGCCAAAATATTGTACAAATGTTATTTCGGGCCTTATTTCTTTTCGGCCAAAAAAAAAACCGAAATTCCTATATTTCGGTGAAATTTCGGTGAAATTTCGAAGAGATTTTGAACCATGGATATAACACATTAACACTTTCATTGGAAGTGCCCTAAGAGGTGTTGGGGCATTCTTCTACAACATGTCCAGGGGATTGGCACCAAGCGCACATCTTAACCAAATTGACTGATGATGGCTCTTTAGGAACAATAGCCTCAATTCTTTTGATTAGGCCATCTAAGTGGGCTTCTGTCCCATTCACAAAATATCATTTCCCTCTTATGGTTCTTTCACTTTCTTGGGTTGATTCCCACTCTTAGGTTTTGTTAGCTAAGTCAAGTAAGAATTCCCATGCCTCTCCTTCATCTATAAGATTGTAAAGGATGAGAATCCCCCAGGGCACATAGACTCTAACATTTGTTTAGTTGGGTAATCAATACTCTCATAAATTATTTGGCATAAATGCTATAAGTCTAGGCTATGGTGAGGACATTCCTAGAGTAGATCCTTGAATCTTTCCATAAGTTTAGAAAAGGACTCACTAGGCTTTTGCCTAAACTGGAGGATATCACTTCTAAACTTATTAGTCTTGTGAGTTAGGAAAAACTTCTTGAGGAAGACAACTATGAATTGTTCCCATGTAGTTATGGAACTTGTGGGTAACCCATACAACCACTTCTTAGCTTGGTCTTTCATTGCAAAAGTGATGAACCTAAGCTTAATAACATCATCAGAAAGATGTTGGATCCTAATTAGAACACATACCTCTTCAAATTCTCTGAGGAATAGGTATGCATCCTCAGAGGTCAGCCCATAGAAATGGGGCAACATAGTGATGAACTGAGATTTGAGCTCATGATTATTGCCTTAAACTTGTGGTAGAACTATGTAGGAAGGTTGGGCTGTCCTAGCAGGGTAGAATCTGTCTTTCAAAGTAGGAGGGGGTTGTGGTGGAAGGTTTTGTTGTTTGTCTAGATTGGCCTGTTCTAGCAGGGTAGCTTGGTCTATCATAATGAAAGGTATTGATGAGAGTATACGTATAGGGTCCCTCCTTATTGGATTTCTCCTTTCTAACCGATTCACAGTATTATGTACCCACCCAGTACTTATGCAACAGAACACTACCCACAGCTATAATAAAACTAGCACTAAAGAATGGAATATATATATATATATATATTTGGCTTTTTGTGAGCTTACCGGCAGGGATCCGGGGTTACTCAATTCCTAAGATACTACTACAGGGTGAAACTTGTATTTACCATACTGTGAGGCGTGGCGACCTCCACCGATACAACTATTATTGCAAGTTATTCTTCTCAAGAATTTAATAAATGATGAAAGGAAAAGAAAACAAAACACTCCAATTTACCAAACAAAAGCAAAAAATAACATGGAACTGTCTCCCCAGTAACGGCGCCAAAAACTTGTTTGAGATTTAAAAGTAACCGCAAACGTATAGATCATTGTAGTTACGGGTCGAACATAAGGAGGCAGGCACTTTATTTTTTGGCTTCTTATAGTAACGCGAAATTGTACGGATTGCTGATTGTGATCTACTTCTAACTACCGCCTTAAAACAAATGCATCTAAAAGAACCTCCTAACCAACACAACTAGGGAAATTGAAATTGAAATTAAAATTAAAACCTAACCATTCATATCTAACCCTAACCATTCATCATCTAGGAATTTAAATATTCAAAGCAAATAATTAAAAAGCAATAAAGAAAAAGTAAAAGAAAAGTGCTGAAATAAAATAAATAAAAGTGCAAAGAAAGGGAAATAAAGCTAGAGAGAGGCACACAAGTGGGTTTCTCTACTTAGCCTGAGGCATGCACCATAAATAATACAAGCTTCCCTACTTGATCAGAGAGTAACTCTTACAAGGGCTTTTCTACTTAGCTTTAGGGAAATGGATGTAATATAATAATCCAAGTAAAAGGATGGTTCCATGGCTAGAGAGAGACAAAGCCAAAACATCGTCTAATGAAGGACCTTAGGGGAAAGGGAAAGCAATAAAGTAAAACTGAAAATTAAAATCCTAAATTAATAATGAATGGGTAGTAAGAAGAGGGGATGAGAGGAGGGTGAGAAGACTAATGTAGAAGCCTACCTACCTGAACTTCAATTCTTGAATTAAAACTTGGTTGATTTGAGATACTACCAGCCCTAAAAACTATATCTGGAATAAACCAAATCTGAAATTGCTAGGCCTGGAAAAAACAAATCTTGAAGAGAAACTTGTACTTGAAAAGAGATGCTCCAAAGCTGGGTTTTTGTCACCTAGATCTAAGCCTTGAACTAGAAAATTAAAATTATTACAACTTGAATAGCATAAACAATTAAAGTAAAGGTTTTGCATTAATTAAATAAAACCAATTACAAAAGTGTTTGAAGCAAAAACAAAGAACTAGAACTACAGAGAGCAAAATGAAAATTGAGAAGAAAAGAAGACAAAAGAAGGACGCCTTTCAAGGCTTGGGTCGACTCTCTTTTATAGGGGATAGAAGAGAGAAGAGAACGACCAAGTTAAGATCCTTTGGTGATCGTTTGTGATGAGGTGGAGGGTAGGAGAGAGGAGAAAAAAGGAGAGGAAATAGGGGAGAAAAGGAAAGATAGCGATTTGGGTTGGAGGGTTTGCAATTTTGTTTGGATTGGGAGAGGTAGGGAGATAAAATAGGAAGGATTTTAATTTCTTTTTTTTCTTTCTTCTTTAAACTTGTGCAGCTCCTCTCTTGGATGACTTCTATGCTTGACTGATTTGGACAATCTTCTATTTTATGTGGAAATCCTATCCATGCCCTCGTCCTTTAAGTGGAATGTAGGAGAGAGACAATCTTCAACAAATCTCCAAAAAAAAATAGGAGAGAGAGAATCATCAAAATCGTCTAAGGGGAGGAGAGAGTGCCTTCCATGCCCAAGGTGGGTCCCTCCATCTTTGTTGGCATCTGGACTATCTCTTATACCCCTGGGACAACTGCAGAAGGGCTGGGCCTACATCTTGGTTCTGTTTTGATCCATTATTCTTTTTCTGGCCCGAAAAGAATAATCACGTGTACGGATGCCAAAACGAATGTGTACTTTTAATGCGACACATCCATCTTGCTCAGAATTTCGTCCTCTTCGTAGCCATGAAAAGAAACATGACCTCTTTACGTGTAAAATTGGAGATATGGCGCTTGATAGTCTCTAAGGCCTTTTAAATACAAAACTTGCAAAAAGAAAGAAAACCCCAAGGTAGCTCCATTCTAAGTATGTAAAAATTCATGTTTTACTACCTAAGATTTCACACATAAATGTGCTCATCAGTTAATAACCCAAGCAATCACATGTACAATACATTGTACTGTTTTATAATCCTTCACTAGGTACAGTCTGTTGTACCCGGGAAGTGTATTGCTGATCAGGCAACCACATATTGGGATTAGTCAGTTCTTCACTCCCTACTGACAAGGGGTTGTAGCACTCAAGATGTGAAAACCCTAACCCACAAACCTTCTATATGATGTATTTCGTCCATCATTCACCATACCAATCAATTTCAAACATTGGGCATACGGTGCCGGAATTCACTCTTCGTCCCTCCTGTGTCTGTCTTACCTGTCTTACCTCCACAACATCACAATAACCAGTTCCATGGTATTACATCCACACAGATCAATAATATCAGTAAAACATGCAATGCAGCATTCCGTCATGCATGAGTAACAGGCATAAAAGGAAAAGAAATAGTAAACCACTCCGTAAATTAAGGATCAACACCCACTCACCTTATCACCGGAATCACAGGTGCGGTAAATCCCCAAAATCAGACTCCGTATCCTCACTGATGATTTAGGTTCCTAGATATACATAATGTATATACTCATATTAATCAATTAGGCATAACAGTCCTAGGTCTGCTCATTATTATTTCATATCCTAGGACCCATTTTCTTGGTTGGGTTTGATCACACAGTCCCCCCCACCCCCCGGATACTCTTTCCCAATAGGGCTAACATCATGTAATATGTGTAAACAGGCCCCACATATGGGTGGGTACAGCAAAGGTAGAAGTCAAGTAGGGGTATAGGAGTTCGACAGGGAGGTTGGCAGTACATACATCGGCCGGCCCCTGGCACCTGCTGGTGGATGTCTGCAGAATTTTGTATTCTGCTAGTTCTGCTTGCTGAAGTCTATTGGCCCTAATTGAGACCAAAACCATAGGCCAATGCATCATAAAACATAAGTAGAGTCTGGTGTGTGTCTAGTATCCACTATTGCCTCATTCCAAAGCTCAATTATGTGAACCCTAGCTTAGCTCACACAATCCCAATAAAATCTGGGAATTAAAATAAAAAATTGCTAAACTGAAGGGGCTGAGCTCTTTCCTTCAATATTACCACCCAATTGGGACTGGATTAACAAGAATAAAGTAGTAGGAGTCTAATCCCAGCTCCAATTAAGCTTAGAAGTTGGCTACAGGGAGGGAACATACAATTCATTCCCAGTTTTCCCTAACCAAAAGAGCCATAACATTTCTGCTTGTCCTATGACAGAATTCCTTGCATGTACGGTCCCATTCCAACTCCAATTATGGAGAATTTCACTTATATAGTAAAGGCCCTATGACCTAGGGTTCCCAGGGATGGGTCAGAATCAAATTGGGTCCCTAAGCCCCTTCTAAAAGTTACAGGAAACCGAATCAACAAATGGGGACTCAATTCCAGCCCCTAATTGCATGAAATTCCTAACCTTAGCATGCTAACATAATTAGACCAACCAAATACACTAAATTGAGAAGGTAGCATCACTTACCTTGGTGTAGAATTGTCCAGCAGTCTCCTATAGTGTAGTAGCTAACTCCTCTTCTTCCCTCTTTTCCTTCTCTCTTCTTCTTCTTCTCTTTTCCTTCTTCTCCTTGTTGCTCAGTAGTAAAAGTATTTGTAAAATGGATAAACAGTGCTACCATTTGGTATTTATAGTGCAGCCAAATGGACCTTAGGGTCTGTTTGGTTGGAACCCTAAAATTAAAGTCACATTAAATTCTTTATCTCCATGGGGACCCCACTGTTGGCTGATCTGAAACATGGTGTTCAGTCAGCAAAAAGACCCCTATGCATGAGGTAAAAATGGTGGGCTGAGCTGTAGGGATGTGGGCCCCACAGTAGCCAAGTGGCAATTTTCTGCCCAGGTTGACACCACCGGCCAGCCAGTTGGGACCTACCGGTGGCTGCTGTCCAACTCAGTAAGGCTGGTCCACCCACCTAGATTCTACAGACCTACTAGCTATGGTCTTAATTTCTTGTCCACATTTCTTGAAATGATTTCCAGTGGTGCTGGCATGATGAACACTGACAGGTTGGATAATCCTTACCCTCCAAACACTCCACTGCTGCCAACCATCCACTGAAGTGTCCCTCACTTGCAGCTTTTTCCCTGGGCAATAGAAATACAAATTAGAATGAACTAGGGTATCACAAAGGGAAATTAGGTAAGGAAATAAAAGATGCAACACCACTGGGACATCCCACCTAAAAGCGATTGCTACATAGATCTTTGCCCTCTAAATAGCTCTGTTTGAGGTCATACTAGAGTCGAGACCTAGCTTGTGCATGTCGTTCCTTACAACATGATCTATGGTCATTTTAGGCTTGCCCCTAGTTCTTTTAGCTCCTTCTATCTGGATTTGTTTGCTCCTCCTTATTGAGACATCTTGAGGCTTTGTTGAACATGTCCATACCACCTAAATTGACATTCTTAGAGCTTGTCCTGAATCGGGGCAGCTCCCAAATCATCTCTAACCTGATCATTTCGTACTCTATCTCTCCTAGTTTTTCCACACATCCATCTTATTATCCTTATCTGAGCTTATCCTTAATACCCTTCTTGACTGCCTAATATTCCACCCCATGCATCAAAGTTGGTCTTATGACAGTCATGCAGAACTATTATTTAAGTTTAAATGGAATATGTCGATCGCACAACACTCCGGATGCTCCTCTCCATTTCCTCCATCCTACTTTAATTATGCGAGGGGCATCATCTTCTATAGTACCATCCTTGTTTATGGTTGACTCCAGATGTTGAAAATAGTAGCTTTGCTGTATCTCTCTTGCTCAAGTTTCACCACTTAGTTATCTGTCCTTATACGAGTAAAATTACACTTCATATATTCTGTCTTCATTCTATTTATCTTATGACCTCTTGACTCCAAGATAGATCCCTATAATTCCAACTTATCATTACTCCCTGCGACTGTTTCATCTACCAGGACAATATCATCTACAGAAAGCATACACTATGGAACCTCACCTTGAATGTTTTTGGCCAAATCATCCATGATAAAAGTAAACAGATACTGGCTTAAAGCTGATCCTTGATGTCGCCCTCATATATGTCTTTAATTATATTCACATATTTACTCGAAACCCTTACCTTCTCCAATACATGCTAGATTAACTCTTTGGGGACTTTGTCATAAGCTTTCTATAGATCAATGAAGACTATATGGATATCCTTTTTGTAGGCTTTAGATCTTTCTATGAGCCTCCATAGTAGGTGTATAGCTTTTGTAATGGGTCTATTTGGCATAAAACCGAATTGGTTCCTTGAGATATTAGTTTCTCGTCTTAGATTGGGTTCAATAACCTTCTCCCATAATTTCATAGTATGATTTATAAGTTTTATGCTTCTATAGTTATAGTTACTCTGGATATTACATTTATTTTTGTATATTGGGACTACAATACTTCTTGATTCATATGGTATCTTTCTTGTGCTCATAATCTTGTGAAACAACTTGGTTAACCAGGATACCCCACATAGTCCCAAGCTCTACAACTCTTCAATTGGGACCTTATCTAGGCCCGGTCTCTTACCACTTTCCTCTTTCTTAGGGCTTCTTTAACCTTGGTCACTCTCATCTTATGTACATATCTACGGTGGGTGATATCTTGATGGCTAATGCAATCTTCCAGTCCACTCCTACTCAAATTGTCTCTATTTAGTAAGTGCAAAAATATTCATCCCATCTCTTCATATGTCTTCATCCTTTACTAGCACTGTGCCATTATAACTTTTTATGCATCAAACATGATCGAAAAATATCTATTCTTTCTTTCTTGTATTTTAACTATCTATAAATAGCTTTTACCCTTTCCTTTGTGTTCAAGTTATTATACTAATCATCATATTTCTTTGCCCTTGCTTCGTTTCTGGAAGCCTTATACCTCTTTTCATCTTCTACCTCCTTAGTCCTTTGCCAAGTCTTAAAACTATCTTTCTTAGCCTTATGTGTGATGTCTTGATGGGGCCTGGATCCTGTACAAGAGATTAAGTGTATGGTTAAGAATGTGGGTCCTGTTTATTGGATTTTTGTTGGTTGTTCATATGGTGTTTGGAGTATACTTTTTTAGGTTTTTTTTTTTTTTTTGGTTGGATTCCACTAGTTAGTTTCAACCTATTAGGAAAGTTGAAAGCCCTTACTCCTCCTCTCCCCATTTATTTATTTTTTCTCCTTCCTCATCCCCACGGTTTTCTATCATTGTTTTTGTTAAGAAATAAGGTTTATGTTATACTAATAGGGGTATTTTTGTTATGGTTTCTTATTATTTTGGTCTTGTGTATAAATACACGTCATCCGAAGACTTTATTATAATTCCTTTTATTTTTAGTGTTCATAAATACAATACATACCTACCGGTTGGGAGCATGCTCTTTACTCTTCCAATCGATAGTTCTTCTCCTCTTTCTTCTTCTTCTTCTCCTCCTCTTCTCCTTTGCTGGTTATCTTTATGTTACTTCCTCACATAATATCAGAGAATAGGTAACCAGTAACTGTTTACCGATTGTTGCTGTTTTGAGAATATTTAAGGAGATTTGTTTGGTGTGCAACGATCTTTCAGCCTATGTTGCTGAAATGTTTTTTCTTGATCTCCAGCTGGACTTTCTAGAGGTTTCTTGCTCCGCGTTGTAGTTTCTGGAGTTCTTGGTCATTTACTGTGGCTGTCAATATTTTATTATATGGTTCTTCATCTACTACGACTGGACTTTCTGGAGGTTTCTTTCTCCATGGTTGCAGTTTTAGGAGTTCCTGGTCATCTACTGTGGTTGTTGATATTTTTCTGATATGGTTCTTCATCTATTGCTGAGGTCATTCATCTACGGCTGTTATCCTTGATCTACTACTGATGTTCTTGATCTGCTCTTGGTATTAAACTGCTGCTAATATATTGTTTTCGGTTGCAGTTGATGATTCTTCTGCCATGCATGTTGTTTTTCATCTGCTGGTGCTGGTGCTGGTGCTGGTATATGCTCTGCTACTGCTGAGTTAAAGGGTTGTTTGTTGTGGTCAGCGTGGGCTGTTGTAATATGTTCTTTAATAGAATCTTTTACTATTGTGATCTACATGAGTTGCTGTGTTTAGTATATGGCACTGAGCATGATTTATTTCATTGGAACAGTGATCTGCTATGGTGTCGAATCACAGAAGATATTTGCTCTTGATTGATTCTGATTGCTGCATCATGATCAGCTATTTGTTTACGATATTTTTTTTATCGGAATGATTTCTATGGTATCTGTGATCAGATCTGAGTTGCTCCCTCTCTGCAATAGTTACTGATATCAGGTCTCAGTGTGATTTGTAATTCTTTCTGAATGGTCCTGCAACTGTTGTACTATTAATATTATTGGTGCTTATTTTCACTGCTAAGTTTCATCTGGGATCTTAATTGCTACTTCTACTCCTCCGATATGATATGGTTTATGTTGATCTTAGTGATTGCCGCAATGTGATCGTCTTTGTTCTCCGCCAGTTATTTGTCCACGTGTAGCATTACACGTGAGCTGAGAATTATTGAAGATTTCTTCTTGCTGAACATTTCTCCCTAGTTTGAGTTCTTCGTACAAGTTTTCCTAATTGGAGTTCTTCCTTTGAAGTTTCTGCATTAATATTTGGATTTAAATTGAAGGTTTTATATCTGTTTGGAGTTCTTGTTGAAGATTTTTCTGAATTTTCTGGCCTGCAAGATGAGTTTTTAATCAACTGCTACTGCTATGTTCTGGCATATTGCCATTGATGTTTTCTGGCTGTAGAGATGAGTTCTTCATCTTCTCTTGCTGCTATCTTTTTGGCGTAAGAGGTAGCTTGAAGTGGGAGAAACACCATCTTGTAGCGGGAGGGGTGGGGGAGCAGAAACAGGGTTTTAAGAATCGGCAAATCATATTGGGAATCACCCAATTCAGATTGGAATTGACAGCCACTGATCTCAATTCCTGACAAGTAGATATGGCTGATTCTTGGATAAAAACACCAGAATGGTTGGAATATTCCTCGAGTCTGCTGATTCTAGGGCTTTTTCAGACCGATTCAACCAGAGCATTGAATGCTTCCATTCTGATCCCACGCTTAAAACCTTGAGTGGAAGACTCTGGAAAGTCCTCTGATTTTCTATCCATTGTGTTTTTTTTAAGGAAAAGAATACTACTTGGTCGTGTGGACCCTGCACCCACACACAATAGGGTGGTATGATGACATTCCACCTTATAAGTCCACTGGTTGCCACCAATCTGGGTTTGAGAGGGCCTTAAAATTTTATATGCAGATTTTTACTTATTCCACCTAATATAAAAATAATTCCAGTTGGAGGATCTAACAAAGGATTTTCAGTTTAGGTTGTTGATCTAATATATACTTCGGTTCCCAAAGTTGATCTAATATCTACTTCAGAGAAGGCAATAAGCCTGTAACCTTTTTTTTTTTTTTTTTTTTTTTTTTTTTTTTTGTATGTGCATGATCCATTATGTCACAGTGTGAATAGAACATTTATCCGTCCTATATCTCTACCAGAATCTTTGATAGTAGTACCTTATCCGTAACAATTACAATACAACTGAATCAACTAAAATTAGTGCAACGAAAATGAGAGCATATATAAGCGGAATCAATTAAATCTGTTGGGAAAGAAATTAATACTACGTATATTACATAACATGATTTATCCTTCATAGAATTCAACAAAACATAAATATAATATCCTACAAAATATCATCCAAAAATACGGCATCAGGGAAGTTGATAGCTTCACCCTCAGCTCAAGGTGCAACATATGCACAAGTATCGTAAGCACAATTAGGATCGTATTTCTCGGGCTCTAGTGTACACCAATCATCTCCATACTCAGCCATGGAAGAGGAAGTGTCATTGCACAGTGGCACGATGGTACCTGCATCATAATCTAAAAAGTAACACGCGCGTGGTCTGAGCTCCAACTACTTCAGTGATGGATGGGGTAAGCCATGATGCTAGAATAATGCAATTCATTTTATTTTAACCACCTAACATACAACTAAGTCAGGTTCACGCTACTACGATGTATTAGGTTGTATCCCTAGTCTCGAAAATCGCACATTGATCACCTAGTGATACAAACCCTAGTTGTGATTAGGGGAAGGTTATGCATGTTGTATGTCACCAACCCAATCCATGCAAATACTTCATATGGTCCCATGAATTTAGGACTCATCTTTTCCTTCTTTCCAAAATGCATCACTCCTTTGGTTAGGGAGAGTCGAAGGAACACTTTCTCTCCAACTTTGAACTCCAGATGCTTTCTCCTAATATCAACATAACTTTTCTGTCTGAACTAAGCTGCATTGATTTTCTCTCTGATCACACCCACTTTTTTACTAGTGGCCTGTATCAAGTCTGGATCAAGATATGCCGCCCACTAACCTCATCTCGATAGAGAGGCGTTAAACATTTCTTACCATCTTGTGCTTCGAATAGAGACATACTGATGGTAGCTTGATATCTATTATTATAGGAGAACTCAATGAGTAAGATGTGCTTATCCCAACTGTAACTCAAATAAAAACACAAGCCCTGAGCATATCCTCTAAGGCCTAAATGGTCCTTTCTGATTGCCCTTTAGTCTGTGGATGGAATGCCATACTAAAGTTCAGCTGTGTACCTATAGCCTTCTGGAGGCATCCTTAGAATTTATAGGTAAATCTGAGATCCTAATCAGAGATAATACTAACTAGTACACCATGAATATGGACTATGTCATCAATATACAACTTGGCTGACCATGCCGCGTTCCCATTTCCAAGTATGACCATGCCGTACACGATAGCAAAATTACCATCGGCCATGCCACATATCCATAGCAATATCTAACTGTAATGCACACCCAATGCCTGATGCAATAATCCACACAACGATCACAGTACCAGAATGCCCCTCGGCCAAACCAGATCCCGTTTATACAATTGAAACATATATACAATTCATAAACAATAAAACATACCATACAGTTCAAATATTGCATACATGTGATTGAATTAACGAAACATGATTGTTATGGCATGCATACATTTCTATTAGTATAAAACACTAAAAAATTAGTTCAGACCATCACTCACCCTTGTCTGTCAACTGAGTGAGTGAATTTCCCAAGTTTGGATACCTAAATCAAACTCCACCAAATCATGATTGTATTTGTCCTTGTTGCAAGGGTAAAGAGGCATTAACACATGTCAAAAGTATGCATGAGGGTCTGGTCCTCCCCCCCCCCCAAAAAAAAGTAGCAAAATTATCAATTTTGATAGTACCAGTAGACCCCACCGATAACAGGCCACTGGTAGCTGACTGTTCCAATCGGTCCTACCGATGACGAAATAGAGGCCAATTTGAATCTCCAAAATCACCAGTAGCTGCCACCATTTGGAGGTGATCCTATTGGTGAGTTCTTGCCTATGACCAATCCAGAAAATCACCAATTTCATGGGGCTTTGCCATCTTGGGTCTGATTACTAGGGATTGTTCCATGGGGATTGTAAAGGGTCTTTCCACTTTTCATCCAACCTGATTGATCGCATTTCCATTGAGTCATTTGGGAGTTATGCCGAATTAACGGCGAAACCTTAACTTCCCTATTTTAGTCAAAATGACCTCGGAGCTCAGGTAGCTCACATTGAGCTCGAGAAACATGTGTGGGAGTGCAATGCACACTACCCTGGCTACTGAAGTCACCATAGTTGAAGTGTATCCCTCCAACCCAGTAAATCCTCGGTCCATTACCTACCTAAAACCCAAATGAAGAAGAACTGGGGATGGGGAGGTGCATCCTTACCTTTGGAGGCAACTAGGAGCTTCCCTTCCCTTCATTCCTCTTCTTCTCCATCTTCTCCTTCCTATTCTCTTCCTTTCTCTCCCTCTCCCATGTTTGCTCAGGTGAGAAATGAGCTCCCAAGCTCAATTCCCCCTTATATTGGTAGTGGCCTTAAGGCCTATTTTCCTGTGCACTGAGCTGGGACCAAAATGACTTAAGTCGGTAGTCGGGTCATGTGGACTCACCACTTTGGAGCCACAAGGTGTATAAGTCAAGGTTGTAGGTTCCATATGGTGTGGAAGCGTGGGTGGAGTTGGCCACGATGCCCGTAGCGGGTCCTACGGGCAATTAAGGTAGTTCAGTATAGCAAGTGCCACCAGTTGATGGCCACTAGTAGGTGATTGTCCAACTGATGATGTGTTGCCAGTGGCCTACACAAGTCTTGTACTTATTAGTTTTCAACCTTCTTTTGCCAATCCTTAGGTGGATTTCTGTTTGAGATTTAAAATGTAACCGCAAGCGTACCGATCAGTGTAGCTACGGGTCGAACACAGGGAGAGCAGCCACTTTATTTTTTTTTTCTCTTTTAATAATGCGAAAGTGAACCGATTAATAGTTGTGATCTAATTCTAATTACCGTCCTAAACATATGTATCTAAAATAACGTCCTAACCATTCGTCATCTAAGACGCGAGCCACGCAATTAAAATTAAATAAATAAATAAATGAAAATAAACAACCCACGCAATTAAAAATAAATAAATAAAGGAAAAAATGTTGAAATAAAAATAAAGTAAAAGAAAGGGGATAAAGCTAGAGAGAGACTCACAAGTAGGTTTCTCTGCTTAGCCCGAGGGATGCATCATAATATGAGCTTTCCTACTTGACCAGAGAGTCACTCTTACAAGGGTTACTCTACTTGGCTTTAGGGAAAGGGAGACAATTAAAATAAAAACAATAAATTGATGGTTCTATGGCTAGGAGGGGCAAAGCCAACACATACACTAGCCATGAACCTTAGGGGAGAGGGATAGCAATAATGTAATGACTGAAAATAAAAATCCTAAATTAAGAAAGAAAGGGTAGTCAGAAGAGGGAATGAGAGGGGGGAGAGAAGACTACTGAAGGAGCCTACTTACTTGGATCAATGCTTGAACTTGAAAAAAAATTGCTCCACGGCTCGTGATCTTGTCACCTAGATCTAAGCCTAGAACTATAACTTAAAAAATTACAACTCAATTGCATAAATCATAAACATAAAAGGGCTGAATAAGAATAAAAGAGTACTTGCATTAATTGAAATAAAAAAACTATTACAAAAGTGATTAAAGCAAAAATAGAGAAGAACTAAAACTAAAGAGAGAAAAAGGAAGAGAGAGAGCAACTAAAGAAAACTAGAAGAAGAATGAATTGTCCCCCCTCCTCTTACATGATTTGTATTTATAGGGAATGGAGAGGTAGGGTAACAATTTTTTATTTCCTAAAAGAGAGAAACCCACAATTGATTGTGAGATCTTTTGAGTCCAAAAGTGCTAAGGTGGAGGAGAGAGAAGAGAGAAATAAATTTTGAGAAATTTCCTATAATTTGTTCATATTTTCTTTCCTTTTTTTTTCCTAATTTTTTTTCTTCTTTTTCTCTCTCCTAGGGACGATTTTCTTCTTCTTTGTGTGATTTGAACAATATTTGGTGATGATGTGGAGGAGAGAGAAGATTTGGACAATTTTTGGTTCTCCCCTTTTTTTCTCTTTCCTTTTTTTTCTTCTCTTCTTGCTTCCACGATTTTGCTTTCCTTTTTTTTTTTCTTTTTCTTCTCTTCTTGCTTCCACGATTTTGCTTGCTTCTAACTTGATGTGGAAATCCCCTCCATGCCCTTAGTGCTTTAAGTGAGTGAAAAGCAGGAAATCTTCAACAAATTCTCTAAAAAAACAACCATGAGATTCGAACTTGAGACCTCTTGGTGAGCAAGGAATTTTGCACACCATAGCTCACCAACTACACTAGGTAGTTGTTGTTACCAAAAACAAATCTTCAATCACTTAAGGATGTGGTCCATCGATCCTTGTTGGCATTTGGAGTATTCCTTGTACCTCTGGGACAATTGCAAACGGGCTGGTTCTGCATCTCAGTTCAGTTCTGATCCATTATTCTTTTTCTGACCCGAAAAGAATAATCATTTGTACGGGTGACCAAACGAATGTGTACTTTTAATTGAACACGTCCATCTTGCTCAAAATTTCATCCTCTTCGCAACCATGGAAAGAAATAGGACCTCTTTATGTGTAAAATTGAAGATATAGCTCCCGATAGTCCTTAAGGCCTTGAAAATATAAAACCTGCAAAAAGAGAGTAAAACCCAAGGTAGCTCCATTCTAAATATGTAAAATGCATGTTTTACTACCCTAGATTTCACACATAAATGTGATCATCAGAATTCCCCCACACTTAGACTTTGCTAGTCCTCGAGCAAAACAAAAAGAGAAAGAATAAAGATAAAAAAAAACCTAACTCACTTTCGTAGGAATCACGGTTGCACTTAGCATGTGCAACAAGCCTTTAAACCCCTAGGTCACCCCTAGTGGACGAGTTGTGTCTCGTGGGTGTTTGCAGTGAATATATACCCAAAATTCAGAATAAACAAATCCCAACTTTGGCTAAAGGTAAGGCTTATACCGATCCGGAGCAAAGATAATTTGTCTTACAAGGGACCCCCACACTTGAACTTTTATTACCCTTTATCAATTCCAGGCACTAACATATTTCTTAATTTGGAACTCACCTCATCTCTTCCAAAACATCCTTATCTTAAGGCAAAACCACTTGTGAAGAAATAGGGAACCAATGACTAAAGCGTTGGAGTGTTTTTGACCAAACATGTTACCAAGCAATAATGACATTTGCACATTTTTTTTTTCTTTTTTTTCTTTTTTTCACTAATAAACTCTATTCTACTCCACTACTTTTGGCCTGAATGACATGGTGGAGCAAACACCAGACACCCAAGTTACTATGTAGCTTCGCTTTTTGCATATGTCTACAAAGGCAGTGATGCTAGAGTTACTTCAGAAGTTTCCCCCCAAGGAATTTCGATCAAGACACCACGCTTCCTGAGGCGCAATGCCCTGTCTAGTTCTAAGGGAATCAACTTTTATTCTTCTTTATACCACATTTCTCATCTCATTTAAAATTGTGCATTTATCAACCCATGCCAAATTAAAAAGAAAGTCTCAACTCCAAATCAAAAGTACAAGGAACCCACAAACTTACATATGGTCCATCACCATAAAACAGGGGTCTCTTATTTTTCAAAAGAAAGTCCCATCTCAAGACACATGCTTGTTTCTTTCTTCTCAACAGGGTTTTTATACATTCAAAATGGGTACCTTAATCAAAAATTTTATTTTCATACATCAAGCAACCGAATGGTATGATCATTAGCCAAAAGCCAAAGTAGGACTTCATCCTTAGCAAGCTCAAAAAAATAAAAAGAAAAACAAACAGAACAAAGTGAAAAAAAAAATAATAATAATAAATAAATAAATAAAAACTGGTTTCCCTCCCCCACACTTAAGTCATGCAATGTCCTCAATGCATGGAAAAAATTAAAAGCAAAGACAATGCAAGGGGGTCATACCTGAAACTAAGAAGTTGACAATGTCAGCAAACCATGGTTCACTAGACATTGCAAATAATTGTTCATCTGGAAAGTTCTCGTTGACTGGAGAATCAACAGTCAAGGAATTGGGAAGCCGGGATAAATGGTCTGCAACTAGGTTTTCAACTCCTTTCTTATCCCTAATTTTTAAGTCAAACTCTTGCAAAAGTAAAACCCACCTAATGAGACGGGTTTTGGCATCCTTCTTCTGAACTAGGTATCTGAGGGCAGAATGATCAGTATACACCACCACATGTGAGCCAACTAAGTAAGACCGAAACTTTTCTAATGCAAACACAACAGCTAAAAATTCTTTTTCAGTGGTTGTATAATTGAGTTGTGCATCATTTAAGGTCCTACTAGCATAGTAAATGACAGTGGGTAACTTATTAATCCTTTGACCTAAAACTGCTCCTATGGCAAAATCTGAAGCATCACACATCAGTTCAAAAGGTTCAGTCCAAACAGGTGGTTGAACAATGGGTGCATTGGTCAACTCCTTCTTAAGTTGCTTGAAGGATTCTAGGCACTCTTTGGAAAACTCAAAAGTCTGATCTTTGACAAGTAATGAGGTGAGAGGTCGGGCTAACTGACTAAAGTTCTTAATAAACCTTCTGTAGAAGCCGCATGCCCTAGAAAAGACCGAACATCCTTAACGGATTGAGGAGGTGGTAAATTATCAATTAAATCCACTTTGGCTCTATCTACCTTAATTCCCTCCTTGGATATTACATGGCCTAAAACAATACCAGATTTAACCATAAAATGACATTTCTCCCAATTCAAAACCAAATTCTTAGATATGCACCTTTTCAAAACTAGGGAAAGATGATGAAGACATTCAGAATAGGAATTCCCATGAATTGAAAAGTCATCCATAAATACTTCTAAGAATTTTTTGACCATGTCAGAAAAAATGCTCATCATGCATCGTTGGAACGTAGCATGGGCATTGCAAAGCCCAAAGGGCATACGCCTGTAAGCAAATGTTCCATATGGGCATGTAAAAGTGGTCTTATGTTGGTCCTCTAAAGCAATTAGGATTTGGTTATAGCCGAAATATCCATCAAGAAAGCAATAGTATTCATGTCCAGCTAACCTCTCTAACATCTGGTCAATGAATGGCAATGGGAAGTGATCCTTTCAGGTTGCCGCATTTAACTTCCTGTAGTCAATGCACACACGCCATCCTGTTTGGACACGGGTAGGGATCAACTCATTATTGGCATTAGGAACTACAGTCACACCAGACTTCTTAGGCACTACGTGAACTGGGCTTACCCATTGGCTGTCAGAAATAGGATAAATTATTCCATGATCCAAGCACTTTAGGATCTCTTTCTTAATGGCTTCCATCATCACTGGGTTAG
Organism: Macadamia integrifolia; assembly: GCF_013358625.1. Taxonomy (NCBI): domain Eukaryota; kingdom Viridiplantae; phylum Streptophyta; class Magnoliopsida; order Proteales; family Proteaceae; genus Macadamia; species Macadamia integrifolia. The sequence goes on along the minus strand of NW_024870461.1, from coordinate 405,528 downwards.
CTCTTCTTTGGGGTTCCGTGGATGGTTTGGAATCCTCCATAAGATGTATATGATGTTGCACAATAGAAGGGCTTATACCCTTGATATCAGCCATGGTCCAACCTAGGGCTTCCTTATTATCTTTTAACACTTTAAGTAACTCCTCTTCCTGGCTAGAAGTCAAATTTGAAGAAATTATTACAGGAAGAGTCTGGTCAGGCCCTAGGAAAGCATATCTCAAATTAGATGGCAACTCCTTAAGATCTAGCTTAGGGGGCTCAACTATGGAAGGTTTGGGAATGGAATTGGAAAGGGGTCCTAAGGGCTCCACAAGTGTGTGAAGACTCAAGACTTCAGAAAAGAAATTTTCACTATCATCATCCAACTCATCCATACACTCTTGGAATTCTGAATCAAAATCAATATCAAAGTTGGTAACTAAATCATCAGAAAAATCCAAAAAATCCTCAAGCATATTGATCTCTTCTTCCATATGTGGTTGCTTGCCAATCCTAAACATGTTAACCTCAACAGTTTGGTTACCAAAAGATAATCTTAGAAAACCATTCCGGCAATTGATTAATGCATTACTCGTAGCCAAGAATGGTCTTCCTAGAATTATTGGGATCTCATCCTTGGTTGAGAAGGGCTTAGTATCTAACACAATGAAATCAACAGGGAAAATAAATTCCCCCACCTTTAGTAAGACATCCTCAACCATCCCTTTAGGAATCTTAACAGACCTATCTGCCAACTGAAGAGTAGTTCCAGTGGCTTTCAATTCTCCTAATCCTAGTTGCTTGTACACATGGTAAGGTAAAAGATTCACACTTGCGCCAAGGTCAAGTAAGGCATGCTCAATATAGGTGTTGCCTATGACACAAGATATGGTAGGGCTCCCTGGATCCTTATACTTGGCTGCTATAGGCTGAGTAATTATGGAACTAATGTTACCTGCCAAGAACGCCTTTTTGGGCACACTAGTGATACGTTTGTGAGTACACAAATCTTTCAGTACCTTTGCATAGGCGGGGATCTGGGATATGGCATCCAAAAGAGGGATGTTTACTTCTACTTTTTTGAAGACTTCTAAAATTTTGTCCATGGAAGCAGTCTTCTTTTTGTTTACCAAGCGATTAGGAAATGGGACAGGATGAACATAAGGACTGTTAGGGATTTGCCCCTGTTCAGAATAATCATTTTTGGTTTCCTCAACCAAATCATCTTTAGTTTCAGAAAAATCTTTAGGTTCATCAGACGAACCTGGAACAAGAGGCACATTTGTGTCCTCAACTGAAGAAGAGTTAACAGGAGTAATAGATGGGGAAGATTTAGGAACGCTCTGTAGGTACTCTCTACCACTCCTAAGGGCATAAACAACATTACATTGGTTAGAGGGCCCTTGTTGAGTCTGACCTTGTACTATATTCAGTGGTGCATTAGTTGGTCCTTGTAAACTAACAGGCTGATGATGCCTAGGGTTAGGCTCTGGTTGACTGGGTAAAGTTCCCTTCTCCCTCTCACGCATAATTGAGACAACTTGGGTAAGTTCTCTCGTAAGATTTTGATGGCTTGTCATGAGGAGGGCCATATTTTTTTTCAAGTCACTTATTCTACTTGCCTCTCCAGTGTTGGTAAACCCAGGGGGTTGCTGATAAGATGATAGAAGAGGGGCCCTAGGAAAACTCGCCTGAGGTCCTACATTTGACCTAGGAAAAGTATTTTGAGAAAAAGATTGTTGTGCAAAGGGAGGCCTTTGGGGTCCAGGTTGACCTTGATTATAGAAATTGGAAGGTCCTACTTGGTTGCCCTGATTCCAAGAGAAATTTGGGTGATTTCTCCATCCTGGATTGTATGTGTTACTATATGGATTATTCTGGTATAAGGCATTAACACTATCATTAGAAGTGCCCCCAGAGGTGTTAGGGCATTCTTCTATGACATGTCCAGGGGACTGGCACCAAGCACAAGTCTTAACCAAATTGACTGATGATGGCTCTCTAGGAACAATAGCCTCAATCCTCTTGATTAGGCTATCCAAATGGGCTTCCTTGGCTACTATCCCATCCACAAAATATCCTTTTCCTCCTATAGTTCTTTCACTCTCTTGCGTTGATTCCCACTCACGGGTTTTGTCAGCTAAGTCAAGTAAGAATTCCCATGCTTTTCCTTCATCTGTAAAGGATGTGAATCCCTCAGGGCACATAGACTCTATCATTTGTTTAGTTGGGTAATCAATACCCTCATAAATTATTTGACATAAATGCCATAGGTCTAGGCCATGGTGAGGGCATTCTTGGAGTAGATCCTTGAATCTCTCCATAAGCTTGAAAAATGACTCACTAGGCTTTTGCCTAAACTGAAGGATATCACTTCTAAGCTTATTGGTCTTGTGAGTTGGGAAAAACTTCTTAAGGAAGACAACTGTGAACTGTTCCCATGAGGTTATGGAATTTGTGGGTAATCCATACAACCACTTCTTAGCTTGGTCTTTCAATGCAAAAGTGATAAACCTAAGCTTAACAGCATCATCAGAAAGCTGTTGGATCTTAATTAGAACACATACCTCTTCAAATTCCCTTAGAAATAGGTATGCATCCTCAGAGGTCAACCCATGGAAGTGGGGCAACATAGTGATGTATTGAGATTTGAGTTCAAAATTATTGCCCTGGGCTTGTGGTAGAACTATGCAGGAAGGTTGGGCTGTTCTAGCAGGGTAGAACCTATCTTTCAGAGATTTAGGTGAAGGGTTTTGCTGTTGGTCTCCCATATTGAAGGGTTTTAAAGAGAGCAAATGTATAGGGTCACTACTTGTTGGATCTCTTCTTTCTAACCGATTCTTAGTATTACGTACCCACTTAACACTCATGCAACAGAAAAACTTTCCACAACTAAAGTAAGACAAGCACAAAAGAATGGATAGCAAAAACTTTTTGTTTTTTTTTTTTTTTTTTTTTTTTGCTTTTTGGGAGCTTACCGGCAGGGATCCGGGGTTGCTCAGGTCAATTCCTGAGGTACTGCTACAGGGCGAAACCTGTCTTTATCATACTGTGAGGTATGACGACCTCCACTGATACAACTATTATTGGAAGTTGTTCTTCTCAGGAATTCAATAAAAGAAAAGGAAAATATAAAACAAAGCAAACAAAGCACTCCGATTTACCAAAAGAAAGTGAAAAATAACATGGAACTGTCTCCCCGGCAACGGCGCCAAAAACTTGTTTGAGATTTAAAATGTAACCGCAAGCGTACGAATCAGTGTAGCTACGGGTCGAACACAGGGAGAGCAGCCACCTTATTTTTTATTTCTTTTAATAATGCGAAAGTGAACTGATTAATGGTTGTAATCTAATTCTAATTACCGTCCTAAAAATAACGTCCTAACCATTCGTCATCTAAGAATTTAAAGACGCAAGCCACACAATTAAAATTAAATAAATAAACAACTAAAAGTAAACAACCCACGCAATTAAAAAAAAATAATAATAAAGGAAAAAAATGCTGAAATAAAAATAAAGTAAAAGAAACGGGATAAAGCTAGAGAGAGACTCACAAGCAGGTTTCTCTACTTAGCCCGAGGGATGCATCATAATATGAGCTTCCCTACTTGACCAGAGAGTTACTCTTACAAGGGTTTCTCTACTTGGCTTTAGGGAAAGGGAGACAATTAAAATAAAAGCAATAAATTGATGGTTCTATGGCCAGGAGGGGCAAAGCCAACACATACACTAGCCATGAACCTTGGGGGAGAGGGATAGCAATAATGTAACGACTGAAAATAAAAATCCTAAATTAAGAAAGAAAGGGTAGTCAGAAGAAGGAATGAGAGGGGGGAGAGAAGACTACTGAAGGAGCCTACTTACTTGAATCAATGCTTGAACTTAAAAAAAAATATTGCTCCACGGCTCGTGATCTTGTCACCTAGATCTAAGCCTAGAACTATAACTTAAAAAATTACAACTCAATTGCATAAATCATAAACATAAAAAGAACTGAATAAAAATAAAAGAGTACTTGCATTAATTGAAATAAAAAAAACTATTACAAAAGTGATTAAAGCAAAAATAGAGAAGAACTAAAACCAAAGAGTGAGAGAGGGAGAGAGAGAGCAACTAAAAAAAAACTAGAAGAAGAATGAATTGTGTCTCCTCCTCTTACATGAGTTGTATTTATAGGGAATGGAGAGGTAGGGTAACAATTTTCTCTTTCCTAAAGGAGAGAAACCCACAATTGATTGTGAGATCTTTTGAGTCCAAAAGTGCTAAGATGGAGGAGAGAGAAGAGAGAAATAAATTTTGAGAAATTTCCTAAAATTTTTTGCTTATTTTCTTTCCTTTTTCTTCTAATTTATTTTTCTTCTTTTTTTTTCTCTCTCCTAGGGACGACTTTTTTTTTCTTCCTTTCTGTGATTTGGACAATCTTTGGTGATGATGTGGAGGAGAGAGAAGATTTGGACAATTTTTGGTTCTCCCATTTTTTTTCTCTTTCCTTTTTTTTTTCTTCTCTTCTTGCTTCCACGATTTTGCTTTCTTTTTTTTTCTTTTTTTCTTGTGCACCCTTCCACGATTTTGCTTGCTTCTAAAGCAGAAAATCTTCAACAAAATCTTCTAAAAAAAACAACCATAAGATTCGAACTTGAGACCTCTTGGTGAGCAAGAGAATTTTGTACACCATAGCTCACCAACTAAGCTAGGTAGTTGTTGTTACCAAAAACAAATCTTTAATCACTTAAGGATGTGGTCCATCGATCCTTGTTGGCATTTGGAGTATTCCTTGTACCTCTGGGACAATTGCAAACGGGTGGTTCTGCATCTTGGTTCAGTTCTGATCCATTATTCTTTTTCTGACCCGAAAAAGAATAATCTTTGTACGGGTGACCAAACGAATGTGTACTTTTAATCGAACACGTCCATCTTGCTCAGAATTTCGTCCTCTTCGCAACCATGGAAAGAAATAGGACCTCTTTACGTGTAAAATTGAAGATATGGCTCCCGATAGTCCTTAAGGCCTTGAAAATATAAAACCTGCAAAAAGAGAGTAAAACCCAAGGTAGCTCCATTCTAAATATGTAAAATGTATGTTTTACTACCCTAGATTTCACACATAAATGTGCTCATCAGGTAAATTGTGAGGACTTCAAAGAATAGGGGGGGTTCATTGTGGTATTCATTCAATAGGGTTATTATATAATTTTTTGGGGTTTTGGTTGTAATTTTTAAGAAACCCATAAAATAGTTTCATTGTAGGCAATTACTATTTTGGTTTTGATTTTGGTTTTATTTAGGGAGTCTTAGCTAGGAAGGTCATCAACATAGGTAATTTCTAATTTCTTGTTTTCTCTATCTTATTCTCATTAGTTTCTAAAATCTGTTTTCGGGTGTGAGTAGAATTTTTTTTCTTTTAAATCTCATATTGGGCTGTTTAATTGGTGGTTGAGTTGGGAATAGAGTTGTGCTGTTATAGGAAGTTTCTCTATTGTTTGTTCGTGTATTACTTTTCTGTCATTATCTTTCTGCTGATGTAATCAGTTATAACCACTGCTACTGTATTTTTGTAGTTCCTTACAATTATCGTTAACTGGAAAGACCATGTAACATAGTTTTTCCGGTCTAAAATGAATGGAAAATTTAATTAGCCCTGACAACTAGAAATATAATAGACTTTTGAGAGTTACAATAGAGTCATTAAAAGGAACAACAAAATTGGTTGTCCTAGGGTTGCACCTACTTTGGTTGTCTGTTCAAGATCAAACTTTATGTGTTCAAATCAATGATTAAAGTATCGGTATCGGTCGACCAAAATTAAGATACGTATCGGAGGGTATCGTATCGTGTCAGAGATACGCTAAGATACGCACATAAATGGATATGAAACACCTTTTTAAACACTTTTACATAAAAAAATTGTTAAAAAAATCTATTGATAACATGTATTATGCATAAACACTAAATTGAGGGTATCGCACTAAGAATTCAAGGTTTGTAGTTGTCCCATAAATGTAAAATCCTTGTTCTCAACCTTGATTTCCACTTTAGTTAGAGAGAAATATAGTTGGTAGCAACTTTGGAACAAAAACCCCTCAAAAATCGTGTTTTCTGAAAAAATACCCATCTTGGCCATTATATGACCATAGTGCACTGTATCGGTACATACCGATACGTAATGGTACTCACCGATACATACTGATACTCATCGATACGTATCGATCGATATATACAAATACTCACCGATACTTATCGATTCATACAAATACTCACCGATACTTATCGATACATACAAATACTCACCGATACTTATCGATACATACCGAAATGTATATTTCATCTCGATTTTATATTTTTCATAGAGTATCAGTACGTATCGATAGTGTATTGGTGCATATCGGTATGTATCGTAGGATATATATCGATACGAAAGGATTTTAAAAATTTCATGTATCGTATCGGTCGGCTAAATTTAAGATACGTATCGGAGTGTATCGTATCGGTATTGGAGATACTTTAAACCATGGTTCAAATCCCCAGCAGTCTTCCACCTGACCTTTAAAATTCACTTATGTTGGAGATTTCTTGATTTATTATTTGCTCACACCAATGCTTCTTTTCATAAACAGAAACCAAAGTAGCAGACTCATCAACCAAGAGTTTATTCTCTCTAGAAGATGTTGCCAATGAACTGTTATTCTTGGATTACTCTATGTGTGTTGCCTATGAAACTTGGTGCAACTACATGACGTAGGGAGGGGCCTAGACAACTAGGTTTTCTACGAGGGGTCAATCCACTAGACAAGGGATACTCAATAGGTCTTTAATTGGGGTGGGTTCAAAATTGCTCAGCAAAATACAGATTTAACATGCAAGCATAATAGACTAATTAACAGGCAACAACAGTCAATAATAGTCTAAGCATGAAAAATACTTAAAACTACTGAAGCGTCAAATGGGGATATGGGGAAGGGAACATGGCAGCAAATATGTGTTATGTTTAGCACAGATTAATCAAGACACTAAGCATAATAAGTAACCCACGCAATTCTCTAAAATCAGCCAACTAATAAGGTAACAGTAGGGATTCTTTTTTTAAGATAACAGTAAATAGATGGCTTGAAAAACAGAGAATAATTTCAGGATTCAGTGGGGAAGATAATGAGGATAATAGGCAGTTAATGTGTCACACCCCGTTCACACTGAACCGGAGCGGTGACCGAGTTAATACCGGTTAACCCAAACCTGCCAGGATCATCAGATACTGTATTCCACCACAGCATACGCACAACTAATATAAGTCCATCAGATCAGCGGAAGACTAAGTTTTACCTGTGAATAAATCCCATATACTTGATACCCGAATTGTGATACAATAATTATATACATGTGGGCCCGAAGGCATGATAATTACACAATAAAAGTACAATTCATATATCAAGGATATACAGGAAATCATCAAAACAATCAGAGTACACAGCTCGGCTCGGTATCAAGGCTAGAGCTCAGCTCGGCATCAAGGGTTGAGCCCAGCTCGGCATCACGTAGAAGAGCTCAGCTCGGCCTCAGAAGTGGAGCTCAGCACGGCTTCAAAGGTGGAGCTCAGCTCGGCCTCAGAACTGCTGTCCCGCAGCACAACTCTCGCACGAGCAGTCGGCGCCGTGCTCTAACTCCTCAGGGGTCCACCAGTCCTCTTCAGGAAACTCGACTGTGGGACCCACCCCATGCTCCTCAGATGTATGACCTGCAAAATCATCTAAAAAGGGGTGTACACGTGGGATGAGCTCACTAGCTAAGTAAGTAGAAAGATGGACCACACACAACAGTCCACACATCAAAACACATCATATGCACTACATGTCATGCTATACATTTTAAATCACATCCACCTAATCAACATTACTAAGTCCTTGGCTTTAGTGCTACTACAACCACAGTGCGCATATACTCCGGGTACGAGCTGCGAACTCCCTCCCGTGATACGCCCATAGGGCTGTCGGAGAAGGCCCACCGTGAGTACTCGGAAAAGTAAAGACAATGCCGTCCATCGGCTCTCAACAGAAATGTAAATGACTGAAAATAAAGGTGCTGACTCCAGCAATTTAAAAGCAGTATGATTGGCCCTCTTGAATGTACCACCGGGGTTGCCGGCTGTCCTACATTACCCGCCGGGCGTTATGTCTAACCGCCACAGTGACCTGACGACCGCGACCACTGCTTCCCCCCAAATAATAACCTAACACCTTAACCCCTGTTGGGAAGGGTCGTAGCACGGGATGGTGAGAATCCTAATACCGCATGCTCCTATATGACAATAGTACGATTGTATAGTGCCTTCGTGTCCCATTCCACGGGCTACCAATGCATTCGTTTCCAAGCTGACTACGGCATCTAGTCTATCAATGCAACATGCGCAATGATGTCCACATTCAACATATAAACATCTCATTCAAATGGCATTTGGAAAGTAAACATAGCACATATGCACATCAATGTGTGGGATGACTAGACTACATAGCATATTCATAATGGCATGACTAGATTAGATATAATTAAATGAATGCCAAACAATGCCTTGAAATAAGGCCAAACGTCCTCTCCCCACTTGTAGCGTACAAGAATTCCCATTTGGTACGGGTGAGATCCGGTGCGAATCGGGTCGGATTTGGTGAACCTAACATAATTGAGCGGGGTTAGTACTTCACCATCTTAGGATCAAAATTAAAGAAATCCGATGTCAAAATCGTGTTTAGAACGTCAAAAGAAGGTCACACGTCCGATTTGGGTTCAATCGGACATGAGGATCACCCTCGGGGCCACACGGGTGGGTCAGACAGGTGGGTAGTCTGGCCCACCGGTCCTACCCACCGGTTGGGACCGGCGGGTAGGGGCCTGCCGGTATGGCCCGCCGGTTGGGCCAGGGGCCCCTGCTAGGACCGGCGGGTAGGGCCCCGCCGGTATGGCCTACCGGTTGGGCCCGAAGGCCCCCCTGCCTTCTCAGGTGGGTACCCACAGGCGGGTAGGGGCCCACCGGTTGTACCCAACCGGTCTTGGCGGGAAACACCCTGTTTCTTCCCAACTTTCTCCATTCTTTGGGGATTCAAATGGGGCTTTTCTCAACCCATTCTTCACACCTTCAAGGTCCTATAGGATGGTTCTAACCTAGATCTAGGTTAGATTCAAGTGATGGGAAACCATCTTACCTTCTTTGCTCAAGAACGATTTCAAACCCTCCAAATCACTTCAAACCCACAATGCTTCTTCTACCTTGTCAATATCTCTTCAAATCCTTCAAGATCAACACATAAATCATCTATTAAACCTTAGATTCATCATTTCAAAGGGGATTTACAAGATCTCAAGAAAGCATACTCGAATCAAGGGTTTAAAGCTTGGGTATGGTGAATGTTCACAAAACCCAACTTGCTTACCTCTAACTGTAGATCTAGAGTTGAAGATCACTCTCCCGGCGCCGGAATGGGAAGATCAAGCTTCGGCGCCGATGAAATCCCTCTTTCCTTCCTCTTCCTTCTCTTCCTTTCTTCTTCCCTTTCTTTTCTCTCTCCTCTTTACTATCCTCACCAACGTACGGGTGACATAAATGGAAAGAAAAGAAAAACATAAAGCTATATATACTATTTCTAATTAAGTGAATAGTGCACATGGATGGGTCACTCAGGTTGGTGGGTGTACCCACCTGTCCTAGGCACTTGAGGGCCAAAACTTGGGATTTTGACCGGGTTCGGGCCTCGGCACGAACCCCACCCCTGGCATACGGTGTAGAATATGTATATATCTTAAAATACGGATATAATACATGTTTTATCCGTACATAGCCTTATGGTAGGTGCATGTACACGGCTTGGGCACTCCCGTCTCTTCTGGCACTGGCTCGGACTTGTCGGGCCAGCCGGTGTTTAAGGTCACCCGAGCCATCATAGCCCATAAGGAACCCGCTCTAATTTCCTCTGGCTCGGTTCCTGCATGGTTAAACCGGTTCAACCGCTTAATCAGACGGGGTTTAAAAAGTAGGGTATTACATAATGGGTGTGGAACAGGGGGGGTTTTACTTACCTTCTTGCTGTCCGAAATCTGAGGAGAAAGGAAGAACCCAAGGTCCTCCAAAATTAAGAGTTGCAGTCCACTGTTAGTGATGAAGAAAAGTCCAGCCTGTTGACTAGGGACCCTTGGTGTTGTCGAGGTTGCTTGGTGGATGATGTTGGGGCTCTCAGCAACTCACGGACAGCAGGTACAGCCAGCAGCAGTAACCAAGAGGTAATGGATGAAAGAGAGAGAGAAAGAGTGTCGTGAGAGAGAGACAGAAGGCGAGAAAAAGAGAAAGAAAGTCGTGAAAGAGAGAACGAGAGAGGGAGAATCGTGAGAGAGAGGGATTTTCCTTCATTCAATAAATTTTCATTGACTAATTCAAAAGATGGTCAATGGCCTTACACATATAAAGAATCAAATTACCAAAAATAAAAGAGTTATTTAGAAACTCAATCACTGAAATAATAAACTACCTAATAGGCCAATAGAAAGAAATTCCTAGTTTCTTAATTATTCAAACAGTTAAATAATACTATGAATTAAAGTAAAGTAATGAAATAAAATAGGATCTGGTGGGGTCCACAAGGATCTGCCGATTGGGAGGAAAAGGGGGGGTCGAACCCAGCGCTGGGAAGGTTGGTTTGACTCCCTCTCTTTCCTTCTTCTTTCTTCTGGTTTTCCTCCTGCCAAATGGAATGCATATGTGGCTGGGTCTTGCACCTATGCCGCTGGAATACGTGGATGTCCCCATCACTACATGATAGTTCTATGGGGAAAAAGAAAAATAAAAAAAATAAAGGAGACATTTGCTGGCTTGAGCATCTGATATAGTGGTTCAGTTCTGGGCGCTGTGATAAGGTTAGGTTCAGTCCTGGACAATTAAGTTGTGGTTAGGATTTATTGACTTCTACAACTTTGACCACACATTTTCAGCCGGCATAATCATTAAATGTATTCTATTCTATAACATCCTTCCATATTTTACTTTACTTGTCCAAGGTATTTGTAGGTTTACCTTTTATTTAGCTATCTCGCCATAGGAATCTTACATATGATTCCAATTGTGCACTGCTGCTTAAGACATGTTAAAGAAGTCTATGTGTGGAATTTCTTATTTTGCAGCAATCCTGACCAATCCAAACACTTGGAAACAGCAAGAATGCGCCTTTTTGATGTATGGATTGATTTTGTAAACCTGAGATCTGAACACTATAGTGAGAACAGTCGCATTCCCACAATGGTAAGCGCTTATCTCAGTAAGACAAGCATTTATCAGAGCTTGATTTACGCCCTCCATCCCATAGACTATCTGTTTTGGAGTTCTTCTATTTCCCAATTTGTTTACCCATGACACTGTGAAATGCTTTCTTGTCTGCCCATATTACCCTAACATGCTTAATGTTTTAAAGAGGGAGAGTGGATAGGGCATTAAAAGTAGATTGGGTAGTGCATCAGAGAGGGAGAATAAATGAATGGCATATCGAAATAATGAATGTAATAACAAACCGTCCTTCAAAGTGAGGTTTGTCAAACATGACTGTCTTTCTAGGACGGAAGGAGTATGTGGTTAGTTTTCAGTGACATTATGATAATGATCTTTGTAAAGGTGGCTTTATATTACATTATAGAAGTAGTTATCTCTTATCTTCCTATTGTTATATCAACTGTAGAGCATGCATGATGAGCATTTGTCGGAATGAGTGCAAATTTTGCTCTTGCATACCCATTTCCTCAAAGGGTCTTTGGAAGCCATTTAGCTTAAGCTTCTGAATGGAACTCACTGGAAACCTTAATACTCCCACAAAATACTGCAGTGAGAATCTGAGGAGGTTAGTGACTAACTGATAGAAATTCCCTCAGTTTCCTTCACATCTCAGCCAATTGATTATCCACACATAGGTTTGTCTATATGATCCTTTGTGCTATCATTTGGAAATTTTTTTAATAATATGTAACACATTTTTTATCCATATTCTAACATGACTACTTTTGCCAATTATTTCCTCCATGTTAAGAGTTTTCTTCCTCTGGTTCTAGTTGTTCTCTCTGTGGTAATTATTTTTCGACAATGGTCAATCCTGAAGAGGTACCCAATATGCAATTTCATGCAGGAATTTGGCACTGCAAAAGAGGATGCTTACCGAAGGGATTTAACTATCAACAGGTGGTATCTCTTGCTTCAAGTTTTTCCCCTTATGCTTTTCACGTCTTCTGATATTAAGTTCTGTGTTATTGATAGTAGAATTGCTGTTCAGTAGCTTTGATTTGTTCTATATGTCTGGTTGCAAAACTGGAAAAATTTATTCTTACTCCTTATCATTGGTGTGCTTATCCATCTTAGCTATATCTATTTCCATATGCATTTCCATTAGATTTTTTCTATTTTTAGTTTTAAGTTTTATTAAGCCGTAGTATGTATTTTATGTGTCTGGACCGTCTGGTGATGCAGGCTTCTATTCCTAGGTGTCCAGTCAAATTGATTGCCTTGTGTCTGGAACCCTCCAATGCCCTGGGTTGCCTAGATGCCCCATGACAACTATGGTGGATCTAAGATGGCATCTTTTTCAATAGTTTTTAGATAATGTTTATGGAAACTAGGTATAGAAGCAATGGAGGTCTTGGAAGGAGAACTGATTCAAAAATTGTTGCATATAGTTTTGGACAATGTGTTACTACTTGGAATGTGTGTTTTTATTTATTTTTTCTTGTTTGGGGGGGGGGGGTTGTTTCTTTGTTTGTGTTCATTGCGATCCAATTTAAGCTTTCTGTTTATCTCTCTACCATTAGCTAAATATGGGGTTCCTTAAATGCTTAAATTCTAGCTTATTTCAGCACTTACAACTTATATTGATTAATAAAATAAATTTTTTTATTACATTGGTGATAGCAGGGCATTGCTTAAGAATATGCCCTGCCTTGGAAGGCCAGTTGAGATAGTATGTCTTTGTGATTTTTAGGCCATAAGCATATCCTCTACAAATGTATCATGTATTTCTTAACTTCTTAGTAAGTGAGACCATAAAATCACTTGTTGGTTTTTTGAATATTTTATATGTAATTGCCTCTGTTCTGCCTATGGCTTGATGCTACAAGAGGGTGTAGAAACATGATCTCCTCACATCTTTGTTTTGGTGATAATATGTTCAAATTTATCTCTTGTTCAGATATTGTGAATCCCTGTTGTTCACTAATTGTCTCGTAATTTTATCTGCTGAAAATATGAAAGGTTATTGTGTTTGCCATTTCCTTTTTCTGTAACCTAAATGCCTTCATCTTTATGTTCTATTGTCCTGGCTTCTTATGTCCCTAATTTAGCATATGGGCTTCATTGCTTGACTCTGTTGTGAATGTTGTGGAATTTCCTGTTTTCTTTCGCAGTTTGTTCTACAATATCAACACAAGTTCAGTTGAAGACTTTACAGGAAGAGGTTAGAGTGGGTGAACTCTCATATTATTTCTAGCACATCCTGTATCACAGTTACTCATATTGCATCTCTTTTCATATTTTTTATTTTGTGCAGGTGTAACAGATTTAAAATATGGAAGGATAGTGACTCCTTTACTTCCTTTGGAAACTTTTTTGGATGATCCACTCCGTGTTCTCCGAGCTATTCGTTTTGGTACTTAAAAAACTCTATTTTTCTTTGATTCCTTATGCATATTATGTCTTTGGTTATTCTTAGCACTAGGAAATAAATGCGGAACAACTGCTGTCTGATCCATTGAATTCAAACAGTACCTTTAAGATCTTCCACTGCATGGTACAAGGTTTCAACGAAATTTCGTGAAACCAACCGAAATGTTTTGGTTTTGCAAGCTGTCGAAATGAAACAGCCGGCGATACTAAAGAATTTCTGTGTTTCAACGGATGGTGAAATTTCGATTATCTTTTTGGCATGGTTTTAAGTATCTCCGATACCGATACGATACCCTCCGATACGTATCTTAAATTTAGTCGGTCGATACGATACACACTGATACGATACATTGAATTTTTTAAATCATTTCGTATAGATATATATCCAACAATATGTACCGATATGCATCAATACACCACTAATACACATCGATACGATACGACATGCCTCGATACGACTTTATGAAAAATATAAAATTGAGGTAAAATGTACGTTTCGGTATGTATTGGTACGTATCAGTGAGTATCGGTATGTATCGATCGGTACGTATCGGTATATATCAGCACGTATCGGTGAGTATCGATATATATATATATATATATCGGTACGTATCGGTGAGTATCGATACGTATCGGCGCTACGGTCATATAATGGCCAATATGGGTAATTTTTCAGAAAAAAACGATTTTTTGAAGGGTTTTTGTTCCAAAGTTGCTGTCAGCCATATTTCTCTCTAACTAAAGTGGAAATCAAGGTTGTGAACAAGGATTTTACATTTATGGGACAACTACAGACCTTGAATTCTTAGTACGATACCCGCAATTTAGTGTTTATGCATAATACATGTTATCAATAGCATTTTTTAACAAATTCTTTAAGCAAAAGTGTTTAAAAAAATGTTTCCTATCCATTTATGTGTGTATCTTTAGCGTATCTTAGTGTATCTCCGATACGATACGTATCTTAATTTTGGCCGATCGATATGGCGATCGATACTGATACTTTAATCCTTGCTTTTTGGTCAAAGTGACGTCAAACCCTTTGTAGAAAATGCATGTTTTCAATCGAAATTTCACAGTTTCAATGAATTTCGAATATCTTTCAAAATTCTGTATGCTTTTGCTAGTTTCGACTCTAATGAGGGGAAAAACTTCCTGGAAAACCTTAGTTCTTGTGATTTTTGGCCAAGTGACATCCCATATTTTTGTAATGAAACCATGAATAACATTTGATAATTTTGAAATGGTTTCCAATTTCAGATTTATTCATTCCTAAAGCATATTTTAGTTGTTTTAATGGAATTACGTCTTCTAGTACTAAATTTTGTGTATGCAGCATTATGCAGTGTACCGTAGACACTACCAACCTAGGGTCCAATGCCAAACCATCTTTTTGTATGTGTTTTTATTTATTTATTTATTTATTTTTACATTCTAAGGGTTCCACTATGTTTAAAGGGTCTAAAATAGGGTTTCCTTGAAGTTTAGGGAATTAATTTGGTGGACCTTGAAGCCATCAATTGAAACCTTCACTGAATTTATTTCAGTATTGTGTTCCATGGATACATTATCTAATAACACAAAACGAAGTTGAAATAGTTCTGAAAGTATATTTATTAAACTTGACTTTTCAAAAAAAGAAAATAATATGCATATATAAACTTGAATTTGAGATCCAAATCTAAATGAAATGGTCAAGTGACTAAACTATTGTTGCTGCTTAAAATAGTAGAAATTAATAGAAAACAGAAAGGAAGCCAGATACAATTGGAATTCCTAAGTTTTTCTCCACAGAAAATGGCGATTTTCTTCTTACTTGTCCTGTCACTCAACATTTTATTTAATTTTCCTTTTAGTTGTTTGTGTATCTGTTTTTGGCCACCTTTCTATCTATTTTTTTTCATATTCATTGGTTTCTATTTGGCATCCCTAATAAACCTTCTTCTTAACCCCCTTAGGTGCAAGGTTTGGATTTGTGCTGGATGAGAAGTTAAAGGAAGCTGCAGCCAGCGATAAAGTGAAAGCTGCTATTGCAGATAAAATCAGCAGAGAACGCATTGGCCATGAAGTATGTTTTGCTTCTAGTATATGTTTTGAGAGAATCTCATAATCACACATTTTGATCTTAGGTTCTGATTCATTGTGATGGATAATTTGCTACAATTGGCATGTGTGCTGCAATAGTAGTTCTTTGCTTCCTTTTTCCAAGCACGAATTCTGAAATCAGTAATTCTTTGCTTCTTTCTTCTTTGCAGATTGATCTTATGATCTCAGGGAATCAACCACTCAAAGCAATGAACTATGTTTGTGATTTGCAGTTATTTTGGGTCGTTTTCAGTCTTCCTGATAAATATAAGCCTGCACTGGTAGAAGGATGTGACAGGTTTGAATTGTCAAATATCTATGTGGCCAGATAATAATTTTCGTTACTTAACAAAGAAGATTTTTCTTATGAAAATAAAGAGAAACTAACCTTTTTACTAATAGGAGGAACTAGAGCAGTCTTTATTTTTTTTAGGTTATATATATATATATATATCACTCAGTGGGGTTATAATCAAAATAGGGAGGTCTGCTTTGATAAGTTAACATGCAGTTGATTATTTTTGGCAAAACGTAACCCCAATGGTGAATTGGCTATTGTATCCTATTGAGAAGCCCCATTTCTCCTTGGCAGAGTCAATTATTATGTTTGTGTTTCTATTTGATCTGGAAAATGAGATTCTTAAAAACCGAGGGCATAATTTTAAATTTTTTCAGTGGTTTCTTGTTCTCCCTCTATCCTGTTTCAGTTTGACATGAGCAAAAACATGCCCTAAATATGTTTGCCAAAGATGGAAATGTTGAAAGCTTCCCCCCCTTTTTCTTTTCCCCGGGGGGAGGTATTTGCGGGATTTTTAACATGATTTTGAGTTTTGCTAGTGTTGTGCTTGGAAGTTACTCCTCTGTTTTGTAATCAGGGTTTGCACTGCTTTCATAGATGCTGGATGGAAGCTCTTGCAACAAATTGGGTTGTCAACCTTAAATGTGAGTCCTCTGATGTTTACGTCAGTGAGTCGTGCTAACAGTGCAACTTATTACTAGTTGAAGTGCTTTAATTTAATTTTTTTTCCCTGTATTTCTTTGCCTTCCCTGCTGTAGTTTTTTTTTTTTTGGCGAATAATAAATTCATTACCAAGGAGGAAAAAAGGGGGGAGGGAATGTACAGCCCTAGGGGAAGAAGACAAAAGACTAAAATACAATGAACAAGGGAAGGCCCCTAAACCCATTAGGGGAATATCTTATTCTGCTATTCTGCTGATATAACTCGCCGAATTTTTTCCCAGCAGAAGCAGAGGAAAAGACCTAGAACTGTCTGTAAGAATCTGGAGATTCTATAAAGATA
>NW_024870461.1:360355-388476 GCF_013358625.1 Macadamia integrifolia | reverse complement strand
AAATTCTTCTGCTTAAGATTCAAGCAAAGATTATAGTATAAGATATAAGAAAGACTATGAAGGCTTCCTAATTCCCTTCCACTACTAGGATAAGGAAGGGGGTGGGGGAGATCCCAGAAGGCAACAATGAGCCTGTTCCTAGGAGTGTCGCAGACAACTTGAGAGGGAAGCAAGCGCAGCCTTACTCCAACATAATAAAAGATGGCATTCCAAATCTTATAGAAGGAGCGAGAGTTGGAGGTCCATCTTCTAAGGTTCATTTCCATCCAAATGTGGGAGATCATAGCACAAAAAGCAAGCTTACCAGCAGCATCACAGATAGAAGTACTAGCATAGATCATTTGCTATAGTTTTGTTATATTCATAAGAATCTAATCTTTTACCTTCCTTTTCTTTTCTGATTTTTAAGGTGCATTTTGGAATTGTGATGGGAAAGGAACCATAATTCTATCTGTTGTATCTTTAAGTGTCATCATGTCCTTGAATGTGTTTCTTGGAATTCATTTGTGATTTAGAATCAATTGAAACTTCAGTGTTTGTAATTATTGCTTTATACATTTTTATTAGCAGCAGCTTTTAATAAATGACAGTTTTTTTTTTTCAGAAGTAAACAGAGAAGGTACTTAGGTGGGTCATGACCAGAGGTCTTAGGAAACATGGAAAAGGTTATAACCAGTTGTCACAGCATCTAGACAATCATAGGAGTTAGAGAAGGGAAAAAAATCTAGGTGACACCAACAAGGCGTCTAGAAGATCCTAGGCGTTGGGAGGAGGGAAGAAATCAAGGCAACAACAACAAGGCCTCGAGGCATTACCATGGTTATAACCGGCTTGAAGACTTCACATGCAAGATCTCTCTCGAAATCTAGCCCAGGAAACTCCAATCTGAACTCTAACTCAACTGAGCATTATCCCAACTAAATGGGGTTGGCTACACCCATCCTGTTTCACCTTTCAACTCTATTCAAAGCTATAATTGTTGTCAATTTTATGCGATGTTTTTTTTTTTTTCCAGCACTTCTTCCAAAGTCATTTTACACCTGCCCTTGTTCTTTTAGCTTCTCCAATTTGAACTGCAATTTCTTTGGCAATTTTATTAGTCCAATTGAAGGATGTTTTTGGTCACTAAACCCATAGCCCTTCCAAGATGAAGGAATAGAACTGAAAAAAACCACTCCCCTGTAATCATGCATCCACTCAAAATGGGTCGATCAACCGTTCGGTTTAATATTTCATGTATCTAATTTTCATATTATGATTGGCTTATCAATTGTCACTGTTATATGACAATATAGCTGCTTTAGTTTCTAGACTCTCCTATCTTTTGAGTCCTGCACTTACCAAGGTGATATCTACTATAACTCAGTTTGATGAACACTCCCTATCCAGGCACATCAGAGAGCAATGGTCTTCATCGTTGGCTTACTGCATGCCATCTTAAGCTAAGCAGGCTATACGATCCATTAATTATGCCTTGTGTAATATGTTCCGGGATTTTCTCCTTCAAATCCCCTCGGTCCCTTTATCAGAAGGCAGGCATAATGGGGGATTTTTGATCTCTTGCCTAAATCATTTGCATTCACCACTTAACGCATAATTAAAAGTAAAATGAAATGCACAATATGACCACCAATAATTAGATGCTGATGCGAATTAAATTTCTCTGATTAGACTTTAGAGTTAGAAACTGCAAATGTTGAGATTTGACAAGAAACTATTCCAGCATGCAGTGATCTTGAGATTATGTGGAAATATCATCGTTGATCGACTTCCTCTGTAGGTATTGCTATGAAAGACAGTAAGTGGGGCAGTAAGTTGAGTCCATTGAATCAACGCTAAATATGAAAAAGATGTCTTTGTTTGGTTTCTATTTGTGACAATATTTGAATGGATTCTACTTTCTCTTGTTTATCCTTTTTTTTTTTTGGGTTAATTCTTACTAGCATCTAGCTTCAGTAAGTTTTTTTGTTTTGTTTTGTTTTATAGCAATCGCATAGTTGTAGCAATAGCAGGTCGACCCTAAGGCTAAGATATAACAAGTAATCAAAATTAAGGATAAGTATGCAATCCAGATCATAATGAGACACTCCTTTGGTTTCATTTTGAAAGATAGAGGATAGGGGGGAAAAGAAAGAATCGATCATTTGAGTATTCTAAACTCTCTGGAAAAATCGAATGATTGGCGGCTGGCAATACTAA
Organism: Macadamia integrifolia; assembly: GCF_013358625.1. Lineage (NCBI taxonomy): Eukaryota > Viridiplantae > Streptophyta > Magnoliopsida > Proteales > Proteaceae > Macadamia > Macadamia integrifolia. Next base: position 386,277 of record NW_024870461.1, on the reverse strand, counting down.
TATGGATTGGCTGATCTGTATGGATATCAGCCAGAAATTGGCTGGTATTGTCTAATATCTGCTGGTTCAGTGAGCAGCAATCCCATTACTGATTGGCTGATTACCCTATCAGATCCTGATTTTTAAGACCTTGAATTTACCTATATATTTGGTATATTATTTGAGGATTTGAATTTAACTATTTGTTTCTGTGAATTTAGGATGAAGAGAGAAGGCTTTACCTTTATGGAGTGTTGTTTCTTCCTCTAAGAAAGACTGTATATTATGATTCCAAAGGCAAGAAGGTAAGCACAGTTGCTCTATCTCTTGTCAATGATTTATGTTAGCTTCATGTGGGGAATGTGGTCAGCTTTATATCTTGTTTATTCTATAGTCTACTCGCGTCAACTGGATTTTTAATGGTGAATACACCATAATACATGGAATGGATGGTATTAGAGTAGTATTTTGGCTTTCTTGATCCTTGTGCCTAAGCTACATGAGTAAGTTTAATAAAGGATTCTGAGAATAATACAGCGATTGGTTTTCTTATCAGTTTTTGTTATCATTATCTGTTGTGTTCTCGTGAAGCTTGATATTGCAATCAAGCCTATGGTTATTTCCTTCCCACCCACCCTGGGCACCTCCCTCCATAAATCAAGCTCAGGGATGTTTTACACTTATCACGATTAGAGATTCTCAATAAATGATTTGGTTCCTTGTATATGTATGTTGGCCCCTGGATGACTAATGTAGAAGTAGATTACACAGGGCAACTACCCCCAATGTATTACAGCCCAAACAAATCAGATAGGACTTTCTAGTTAGCCTTGATAGAAACCAGAAATAAAAGTAGGGATACAGTGGAACAAGGACCAGGATTAACCCCCAAAGAACTACTTATAAGAGCAATGAACAAAGCAGTAGCAAGAACCAGCAAAAGACCCAAACTCTAGGAAAGAGAATGACCTGCGGCTAGGGCTATGGAGGGATACCTGCAGTTGGATATGTGGGGCTCAGATGGAGCCCAAACTAGGGTCGATTGTAGGCCCTAGGGTGAGGAACAAAACCTCCAAAGATCCTTGAATTCTGACGGCTGAGTTGAAAGATCTGGACTTTCTTGATTTCAAACTTTAGAGAGAAAAAATGGGAGATTTCCAAGAACTGCTGCAGGTTTTCTTGGATGATCTTCAAATCAGGATCGAATGATCCTTTGGTAACCTAGAACAGACCCTTAAAAGGGGTTGCGGATCAGAACTCAGAATTGTAATATGTGGGAGATTGACTGGACTTCAAAACCTTAACTTCTTGCTGGTCGATCCTGGCTTTAAGAACTTCAACAGAAACTGAAAACTCCTTGATCGATTCTCACAGCAAACAAAGACTAATAACAGGAAAATAAAGAAAAGAAAGAAAGAATTAATCAAGAGAGTCGTGGGTCCTTGATCGATTCTCACAGAAAACAAAGACTAATAACAGGAAAGTAAAGAAAAGAAAGAAAGAATTAATCAAGAGAGTCATGGGTGGGATTGGCTATCTCGGCTCAGGCATCTCACCCACAGCTATCTCGGTTGTTTAGAAGCAATTGACTGCATTTATCTTTGTCTATGCAATTCGGAATTTCTGTCTACAGTAGCTTGTCTTTAAATAGAGGGCTGCAGTTACAATAGTAGCAGTCGTACTCAAATTAGGAGTTGTACTCCTAATTGGACTTAACAATAGAAACCTAGACAAATTAGGTAACTAATTGTCTACTAACTAATAGCCACTTAAAGCTGGCCGATGAGGGGTATTAGACATAAATCGATGGGCCCATTTATGTTAGCCGATGGGCCCTTATTAATTAAGGACTAACTTAACCACTTAAGTGGTTATAAGGCTACTTGGGCTGGGCTTTTCTCCTGCGATAGCTCAGCCCATAATGTCGATCTACATCAATGACTCTTGTGGTTCCATGACTCCAAGAGTACATTTTTATTATTGCATTCCTTAAGGAAGTTGTTTTAGAAGAATTTACTTAATATTTGCTGCTTTAATTTCCGAAGGGCATAAATTTTCTTCTTGTGCTTCTAACTCATGTCTGTTGATTCTGGCTTTTACTGGATGTGTGGTGATTATTGTTCTTTTTGGTAGTTAAATAGATTTTTCTATATGCTTGTGTAGTTCTAAAAAATTTCCTTGAAGTTTGGATTCGAATGAGTCAATTATCCTTTTTACAGTTTCCCATTGTCAACCACATCTTTCGGAATTCTCTCAAGCTTAAAGCCAGTGATGCAGAGATGGTTAGTTGACTTGCTTTTTGTTCTCTAGATATCTCTAATCTGCTTGTTTTTCAGCATCTACGAACTGATATATCATTTGTTAGACCTTTTAATTGTATTTAGGAGAGCAATTAAATATATTATTTGTTCATGTCAGGTTATGAACTTGCACAAAACATTCGAAAGATTCATATCCTTGATTCATTGCTTAGAGTCTACAGAGGATATCAAACTTGCTGAAGGTTATTTAGGAGAAACTCTTGATGTACCAGTGGGTTCAAGAAGGCGAATCCTAGCAGGTAGGGATAATAAATTTCTTTATGATTTAGAACTTTATTCAACTCTTATTAAACACTTAGACCTTGATGTCTGATAACCTTTGCATGATAGCTATCATATTAGGTCAATTCCTAACATAATGTTAATCACTTCTTTCAATTTTTCTACGCACCACTATTTGTTCTTTAGACCATTGAACATTCTAATTTATCCAAAATATTTTGAAAAGGAAGACGTTTCAGTATTATACCACAGTTAATGGTCATTTTTTTCTGAACATCTATTGCCCAGCAGTAATTGTATTGAAATTCAGTTGATTAAATGAACTCCTTGTATTGAAGGCTTGTGAACATGTGTGGAATGCATTCCAAATGTTCATTGAACTGGAATTATTTCCTGTCCTTGGAACATGTTTGCCTGCAGCACTTTTCCAGGTGCAAGAACATGCTATATTCTGTTGGTCATTATAACATTACCTGAAAGGTCCTAAACTAACCCCTGTTTTATGCATGCCTTGGCCACTGCCCAGTTGCCTTTGCTCTGAGGCTCCTGGCCAGCGCATTGGATCACCTAAAAAAATATGCTATGATGATGAGGTTGTAAAGCTTTTTGATGGCTAACCTCTTTGATTTACTTGACCAGGGTTACTTATAAGGGATATTAAAAGTTTTTGGAAAGTTGCCTTGATGATGTCGACATTGTTATACCCCAGTGATCATGATCAAATCAAAGATTTTCCAGTAAGGCACTTTGAATTGGACAAGAGAAAAGAATTGTTCTGTAGTGTTGAAAATATGATTATTGAACTAGGTACGATTACTTGGGCCTTTTTCTTTGTTCTTCCAAAATTTAGCATTGTTATGAGATGCTGTCTGTGTTTCTTCTTTTTCCTCTGCATGGTATCACAGTCTGGCTGTATACAGTATCCAACTTCAAATATTCTCTGAAAATCCTAAACAAAATCAACACTATTGTGAAATCATGCAATTTTATTCTTTTTTTCCTGCTCAATTTTTTTTTCTTTTTTTGGGTTGGGCGGTTTGTTGGGTTGGGTTTCTCTCTCTCTCTCTTGCAGTGATCATTATGTATCTGTAGCTTTAAACTTCTAGGTAATATCAAAATTAGTTTCATTTGCTCTGCAATCAAGTGGACAGTTTCCTTTGAAAAGGTGACAGAAGATCATGCCTGGGGAAATTTTTTTGATTAGTTAGAAAATCCAAATGTACATCCTTTAAACTTAAATACCCTAAATATGCAAAACATGATTTGTAATTACTCAAAAAACACAATTGTAGAATCAAATCATCCTCCCTTGGAAGAAATCCAACTACACATTAGGTAAAAAGAAGTCACGGCTTCTCCCTCCAAAGTAAGCATAAATGACAAATCCAAAGCCACACTCAAAGACATTAAGAGTTTATTGGAACTGAATAATTATCAACCAATATTCACAAACAATCGGTGATCAATTGGACCAAATAGAGACACACATACTCAAGTGGTCACGCATTTAGTAACACTTTCAACTTCTAAAATGGAGGGGGGGGGTTTTGACTAGAATTGTTAAAATACCTAGTTGAACATATGAAGCAATTACTTGGCTGGTCAAGCTTAGGTGTGTGCCTGAGTATCAAGGACTGGATCAGACCTCAAATGGCTCCCAGTTGATATAGATGCTATCCATATCGGTTTAAAAAAATGAATTAGGCCGATCTTCATGAAAAATATTACCATGAAATCTGAAAAAGTACTAAAACAATAACCATACGGATTGTTCCAATTGGGAACTGATTGTTTCTCTTTGTTCTGTATATGTCAATATGACAATATGATGGTAGCACTCGTATTCAATACAACAAATAAAAACCAGTAAAAAAATATAAAATTGAAATATTGTTGCACAGTTGCAAATATTTATTTTAGTGTAACGTAAGTAAAATCGATAAATGCATCAATAATCTAATAGTGTAGCTGGGAAAAATTCATGCTTAGACCTCCTTGAACAGGCTTCTGCTCACTCAGTCAATCCCTGAAATTCTAGACAATGTCTCGTCAGCCATGGTCATAACAGAATAAAATTGGTCTCATTTTTCTATATATATATATTGGTCCGTGAAAAAATAAATTTCCTCCCATTTTTCTTGTTATGCCCCAGTGAGCCATGGTAGACTGCAATATCATTCTAAAATGTGAAATGGGACTATCTATTCTGGATCTGTTGTACCATGCTGAATGACTTTACTAGCAGTGCATGATGGAATCCTAGGATTAATATGTTTTGCATTGTTTCCATTGTTTTTTTTTCCTTTCTGTACTTGTTACTTTTTCCTTTCACAGTTTCACCCCTAACATTTTTCTTTTGTCTATATGAATGTCATAACTTTGAATGGCCTATTTATGGGGGGTGGGGGAAAGACGCTCACATGACATTGTTGGGATCCATCCCACAAGCCCACTGCTTCTTTGCCACATGGATAAGATGATATGGCATTCTGAACATTGGATAGACCGGGAATTCCTTGGGTAGGCCACATGTTGAAGTCGGTGGTCTATGTCAAGCAAATGAGCCACTGTTTTGAAACCATTATATCATGTGGAGAAATCAGATTGGTCTGAAGCCTAGTACATTACTAGGTGATGTTGCAGAAAAATAACCAAATTTAGGCACTTTTTAAGGTTTTTCCACTTGGCAATTATTAGCAATTGAAGGGGGTATGTGGGATAGGTTTCCTACAATGGGCGTGCAGGATATTTGCCCCAATCATTGCTTTAGTTTGAAAAATGATGAGATTAAATGTGGGAATTCTAGTATATGCCATGTAGTTTGCAAGGCTCATACTTCTATAGTCAATATTTATCAATTCCATATCTGATTCCCTAAAGCTTAGACTTATTTAAAGAATTGTTTATGTAATGCAGGACTAGAAAATGTATGGGAAATGAAACCATTGGCAAATGGGAAAGATATAATGAATATTTTACAGCTGAAGTCTGGAGGACCCCAAGTTAAGGAATGGGTAAGATATTCTGCATTCTACACTTGGGTACCAAAAGAGTAAATTCTAATGTTAATCAATTTCTTCCTTGGCAGCAACAAAGATTGCTTGAATGGCAGCTTGCCCACCCATCAGGGACTGCGGAGGAATGCCTTGATTGGATGAAGCAGACTTATTCCAAACGTGCAAAGCTAGGATGACTGTTGAACTTGAGTGCTCTCATTCTGCTTGTTCCGATTTCTATATCCAAGCGTATGCCCTTTGTTGGATGAAGCAGGAGTGTATAAAGCGGAAGCAGCAACCTCGAATGTTCTGATATCAATTTTGTACAGAAAACTTACTTCCCCTGAAATGTTATTTTCGTGTCCATTTTGAAATAGAAATTTTGACTTGTAATTTGAAGCTTCTGAGATTAATAGGGTAATATCATTGGCAAGGCTCTTAGTCTATAGGAGCAACAGTTTCACTCTCCCAGGTGGTTGCATTTGGGTCTTTTTCTTTACATATTATTTAAGGATCTGTAAATGCAAAAAATGCGATTCTGTCTATTTGTCTATTTTAGCCATTTTGTCACATTTTTGAGTACTCAGTTTCTTCTGGTGGGGTAATTGGTCATATTTTGATTTACATGTTTGAATGTGTTGAATGTGTTAACAGCTATGGGAAAACTTCCTCAGACCTACATAATTTGGCGAGGCTTCAACTTGTGATTGTGGATTTTTGATAAACTTTCTGATTCCAATTTTTCAAATTATTTTTGACAAAGCCCGGCCTATAAAGGGAAAAAAGAAATGAGAAAGAGAGGAAACGAATGAATTATGTTGACATTTCCGTGCACATGTAGAAGAGATAAAGTATTTATATCCCAAAGAATTGTGGGTTGTAAAAATGGTTGGCTCCTTTATTGTTGCCAAAGGTGTATATGTTGAGACCAACTTATGGCTGTGACAAAGTAGGTAATTGTCATAAAAAGTGATAAATTAATTCCTGCAATTAACATTAGCTATAAGAAAATTATTTTTATTATTTTTTTGGGGTGAATAATGAATCTATTACCAAGGGAAAAGAAAATACTTACAAGCCCCAAATGAAGGGGAGAGAAGAAAAAGAAAATAAAACAAAAGGCCCATAGATCTCAAATAGGATTCGGGTCTTGATCACATAGCTGGGAAGCTCCCAGAAAACAACAATACAACAATTTTTAAGGAAAGGGGAACAAGTTGAATGGACTTTTGCAATCTTGACTTTGACATCAAAAGAGATGGGGTTCCAAATCTTTTCAAATGGCAGAGAGTTGGAGTTCTATATCCTATGATTTCTCTCCATCCATATTTGGCTGATAGTTGCACAAAAAGCGAGTTTGTCCACAAGGTCACAATGGTCTTCCCTTGGAATGTCATATTCATTTAGATCCACTCCCTTTGGAAAGGAAGGATTATTCTACTAATCGGCTAACATTTTGAGAGGACTATATTTTCAAATAGAGAAAGAGATAGGACATGCAAAGAATAGGTGATCAATATCTTCGGGCTCTGAGCCGCATAGGCAGCATAGTGGGGAAACTAGGATCCATCTCTGAATAAAAAAGCTTGTGTAGGGTGACATTTCAAGAGTACTCTCCAAGCCGTGAAGATTTGCAAATTATTTGTTTATAAGGCATCAATCAGAGAAGTAAACTTTTAGACTTTAATTTAATCAAGGAGAGGCTTCCTCTCTGCAGCTAGATTAGCACAACGAGGGAGGTGGGAGGGGCAAACTGAGTGCATAAGGTTTCCACTATTGTGGGGTCTGTGGAAGGTCATAATCTACGCAATCTTATTCCTACTTTGCAGCTGTTTTCCCACTCAAACCCGTGATCACTGAGTCTCAATGGAGCAACCTAGTGGTAATTAAGACTGATTAGCATGATAGCCTTTTATAATTAGTGGTTAATTAGTCCCAAGTTCTGTTCCCATCACTAGGGGTGAAGTCTCTGTAGGCGCACCTCCTGTTACTTATCTGTACACAATGTTCATCAATGATTTGTCCCCTACTCTCCACCTATACTGGTTGATAGGTATGAGTGTAGAACAAGGGACAATGTAGCACAGAAGCCATAACTTGAGCTATATAATCAAACATCAGCTTCTTCAGACCTCCTCCTTGGTGGGAGTAGTGATCCCTTCTTCAACAAATCGATCCAGGATACCTTCCTCCACCAAGTTCCCCTCCATCTGTGATCGTTTAAGACTTGGGTGTTAAGCCAACAAAAGGTGCCCTGGGCCACAGAAAGGGTACATTTTTCAGGGTATCTATTTTCCCTTGGCCACTTTTGTTGATATCCAATCCTAATAAACTTTTTGTTGTATGCTTTTGTGTGTGTGTAGGCTGGCCAATGGGCAGCGGTGCTTAGTAGGAGAGTAGAAAAAAAAAAAGAGAAAAAAAATCCTAATAATTTTTTTTGGCTGATTAACTTCTTACGGTTACCTACTCTAAGTTGGATAGGTCCACATTTTTCTAGTTATTCTAATCTTTTGTGCAGCTGACCTCATTTAGTTGTGATAAGGTTGAGTTGAGATGGGTATTCTATTCCTTTGTCTGTTTATTGTTGATGCATATCTTTAAGACATCAAAGATTCAATTTTATTCAAAAAATCCATTGGCAACAGATTGCTGCCTGGTCACGTGACCACTGCACTAGCATGGGGGCAATTAGAGTTTGTGCAGGGGCATCAACATAGATGGTTTTTTTTTTTTTCATGGGGTGTGGGGTAGGTAAATTTGCATGCTCTTGTGTCTTGACACAGGGATCACGTGACAAGTCAGCGTTCTTTTTCCCATATCTATTTTATTTATCTTTTAAATTAACTAACACAATAAACGGAATGTAATCATAGAGAGACCTGAACATGTCACTCTTGACTAAGCTATTCAGTTTTTTTTGTCTTCTATAGCTTCTGTGTTTTATCTTTGATCTTTTGAGAGATGTTCATCCTTAAGACGGCAGAGTCCCAGTTCAATGGTCACAAATTTAGATATGAAATGGCCATTGACAAAGTTCTTTGAAGAGCGAAGCCACTCCTGAAACATAAAGGTGACCAAATCTTTCTTTAAGATATTTGTAGGCTGTTAACCAGTGATTTACATGGTAATGCTAGCTGGTTGTGCTTGGTGAACATTTTCTGTTGATTTCCTAGATTATTTGGTTTTATTGGCTTGTGGATATAGATCACCTAGATGCATTCTATCAATTCAATTGTTGTTTCTTTTCTATATTTGGGTTTTTAAATAGTTGTGTGTTTGTGCTTTCAAACCTAATCAATAGTAGTTCTGATTGCTTATCTTTTCACATATAATATAGTGAATCAGTGATTGCTTGTACTCTTGGGTTCCCCTTACCAATAGAGATTTTATTTTCTGCTCAAGCATATAAGTCTGAGATAATGGTAGTAGAATCAGATTATTTACTTTAATTTGGTTTTCTTTTTTCTTTGACAAATGTAATCTGAACATCTGAGAGAGATGATTCTGACATTTCTCCTTGACAGAATATGCATATCTTATCTGTTATTGTATCAGTTTCTGGTGAAATAAAGTCTGGAGCAGAACAACTTCTAGCATTAATTCAATGTAAAATGAGGCCAGATATTGGTAATCTTAAATAGTTATTTACTTATTAGGAAGCTACTGGAATAGACAGAAGAAATGAAAAAAAGAGCAATATAATTACATTTTGGAAATTCGGAAGGTAATTTAACTTCCTTGTCTCTTCTTTGTTTGTTTCAGTAGAATTTCAACAAAAGAAAGAATGATAAAACAGACCAAAATAGCCTGCAGGTTGGTCATGTTCAAGTTTAGCATGTGTTATTGTTAATGTTTACTATTCATGCCTAGTTTTTCATTCTAATTGTTATTAAGTACTAGAAGTTGGTTGGATAAGCGAGAGACTATGAGTTCAACCTCATTTTAAGTTGCTTTCTTCAATTTATGCAGACATTTAGTCAGTTTAGACTACCTCGATAGCAAGCTATTCACTGTTTCGAAGCTTTGTTTGTAGTGAGATGTAGAAAAGCCTGGTGGAATTCTTGAGTCATCTTCTCTTCTGGTTATCTTCTTCTATCGATTCAACAAGTCAGACTTCTTCGTTCTTTTTTGTGTTTATCTTTTCTTTCTTTTATTTCGTTTCTGTTTACTGATGCTAATATGGTTAATCTACGTCGTTCTCCTTAATATTCTATTCTGAACCTGTTTATAGTTATAACCTGAATACTGGTTTTAAAAATCTGGCTTTTTCAATCGAACTAGAAGTCCTACTACCATTATACTTCTTCTTGATCTAAATTTAAGATCTAAAATTTCAACTCTGACTTCATAACTTTTCTAATGCTATTACTGAATAAACTCTGTTAGTCCTGATTTGAATTATTCAGTTGCTGCCATCGGTTTCCTAGAGTTCTAATTCAAATCTGAGTTCTTAAAATCTCTGTTTTGACTTTATATTTGAGATATTATTTTAGATTATTATTCTCTTGTTTCTGACTTTCTGTTGAGTCTCCATTGTTGTTTATCCATTATTTTGTTCATCATTGATTACTGTTCTGAAATCTCTAAATTCAGCAATTGAATTCCATTTCTTAATCTGTCCTATTTCAAGTAGGATTCTTCAATAGCTTGGGATCTGATTGTCGGATCTCTTTCAAACATATCTATTTTATTCTCCTAAGTGAACTGATCAATCGATCTAACTTCTGTGCATATCAGACTTATTTTGACTTCCCTAATTGGGTTTCTCCAATCAGATCTGTGTTGTTCCCAGTCCTGTGATCCTAGAAAAACTCTAGGTTTTCCCCTTCTCTATTATTTTTAATGAACAAAATCAAATGACTAGTCATTATTTCACATAAAAAATTTGCCTATAATTCCACAAGCAGCATTCCATTTTAATCTAAAATGGAATAAAGGTTATTCAACTGATGCAATTATAATAGAAAATCTTAATGAACAAGAGGACTATAGCCCATGAGAGCTGCCTAGAGGAAAGGTTCACTGAATTAGGACACACCATATCCAACTTAATACCTCTCTATGTTCAATAATGTCATATGAAACAAAAGGACATCTTCTTGAGAATTTATTTGTTTATTGAAAACATCTTTTTTGCTTTGACATTTACATTATCCAATGGTCTGATCTATTATCTCTTTTGCAGAGCACTTTATGTATGTAGTTAGATACAAATGTTTTAGTGACGTATCTATGAAAATGCTGTTAGACTGAATGATGCCTTGAATCATGATTTTAGTGCATGAAGTATTTATCACAAGAGACTTCAAATGTGTTGATATCATCTCCCTCTTGTCATTGTTGATGCAGCTGAAAAATGCAGTTGAGAAGTATGAGAAGAAGAAGAAGAAGAAGAAGAAAAGGAGGAGTTAACTGACCCACCCAAGTTCAGCTTGTTTTGGAGACACAAGAGATTACTACTTTTAAGTGCTTGAATTAGGACATAGGACATGGCTCTTGACATATCATATTCAAGTTTGTGTGTATAGACACTTGCAATTGTAGACTGAAATTACTTTTCTTTTGCCACATTCTGAAATTTCTCAAGGTGTTAAGTATCCTACTGTATCTGTCAATACTAACCGATACGTATCATATCCTTAAGATACCAATATGCTACCTAAAACAAATGTATTGACAATAACGAGTTGATACATGACCTGATATGTGACCTGATATGGCCAATATGACCGATACATTTCTTATAAACTACAGAACAAGATTCATGACTGCAAAACACTTACCGAGAGCTCATCTAAAACATTTTAATAAATTAAAAGTCAATTTAATTACTTGCTTCTACTGGAAAAAGCGACTCTAGTGTTGATTTTATCATCTTTTGGAGATTGAACAACTTCCAATCAAGGATTGGAACTCAAATTTTTATAATAACATTCATCTATCAAAACTTTGATCATCTTTTTGCTCAAATATTGATTTTTAGTGTTAATTTTGCAATGGGTCACTACATTAGGCTATGTTTGGTTGTCAAGAAAAAAAAAATAAAAAAAAAATAAAAAAAAAAAAAATAAAAAAAAATAAAAAAAAAAAGAAAAGAAAAAAAAATCATAATGACACAATGATTGTTTTATGTGTCTTTTCCTAAAATTCAATAAAGTTTGAATTTTTTCTTTTCTTTTGTTTTCATGGCAAGTAAACATAGTGTAAAAAACAACATGAATGATTGCATTAACTAGGGTTTTTTTGTCCAATGATGTGTGCATCTAAACTTTAAATCTTCCCTAAACTGAAAAAAAATATCATTTTTTTGGTATCGGAACATGTAAGGAACATCATCCTTTATACATGATCAATTGAATGCACTTGTCTTATTGTACTTTGTTCTCCTTGTTATATATATATATATATATATATTTTTTTTACATATTACTTATTTATAGTGTTTTATACTTCAAAACTATATTTGCATGTATCCTAAGAATTTCCATACGTCTCTTGATTATTTCCGTATCTTGTGTCTCTCCTATAAGATACACTGCGTCTTTTAAATCACATTTCTGATACGATACCCAATACCAATACTTTGAACCTACAATTTTCTTCCTAATTTTTTGTCATTTTCTCAGTTTATTTAAAAACAAACTTCTTCTAAAAAAAAAAAAAGTTCTCCCAAGTAATTGTTGCCAAGGTCTCCCTCTTGAACAAAAGTCCAATCAAAGTATGTAGTTTCACAGAAGGAAATCAAAACTTAAAACTGGTTCATGTCTCAGGACCAATATTTATATTTACTAGAATTTGAGTAGCAATAAATTACAGATGCGTTTCATGAGTCATGAATGAATAAGACTTGGTTCTGCTTGGTGAGATCAATGTCTATGTATTGGGTGTGCCAATGGTGTTCCAAGGATTTTGAAGAAATAGGGTGAGACTTGAAAGTTCCAGAATGAGTGCTACTTGGATCCATAAAATAAACTAGGGGAAGAGTGTTTCAGTGTTTCCTATCTGGGAGCGCACACTACACCCACTCAACCCCCCTTAACTAAAGTGTGGGCAGGAAGGTCATTACATAGGGGGAACGAGACACATGGGTCTGGAAGCATGTATGGCAAACATTGTTCCAATAAACTACTGAGGAAAAATCTTAATAAGTGGGCCAGAGCAAATGGGATGGCTCTGGTTGGTTAAAACTTACAAATTAGTAAAGTAGGCTAGATTACAAGTTTTTTAAGATCTTACATCAATTTACATCCAGTATATTGATTACAATAAACTGTTCAGAGCCCAAAGATTTTGCATTTCCTTTCTCAAGTAGTTTCTATCTGTAACAAATCAAATGAAAGTCAAAGCTATTGGAATGTTTCAGAAACTGAATCTGATGACTTGAAAAAGAAATACATTTAGTACTGCATTATGTTAGAAAATCTTAGCGAAAGTTGATTGATATTGTCCAGAGAAATTTTAAGGCATATTGAAGGTTCCAAAGACCATTATTTTAGGCAATACGAGTCTATCTTGATGCTACTCTTCTTTTAATAAGATCATGAAGCTACTTAATTATATGCCAAAAGTACTCTTCAATTCAAAAGTTAAAAGCATATAGATAAGAAGTCACATATGTTAGCTGATGTTTATAAAATTGAGAATTATTATTCCATTAGCTCATGAATAATAGCAAGAATATAGTCTTGAACTGCCCAGCAAAACAAATAAGCATTTTTTTGTCAACAGTAAACAAGTAATAGCCTTTTATTTCAGAAAGTTCTGAATTAAAATCAATACAATCTGTTACTCATATCAACAAATCCATCATAGAACCAGCTAATAAGGACTTATTAGGAAGCTACAAAAAGAGCCATGGAATAGACACACACACACACACACAGAAAAAACAAAGGAGCAACGGAACTACATTTTGGAAAGTTGGAAGGTAATTTAAGTTGACCATAGTGATGACCAGAGGTGGATGCAAGGTCTACTTAGGAGATGATAAAAGACTTTCTGAAGCATAATTGTAAAGTTATGGCATCCAATAGCAGCCTGCACCATCTTTGTCATTGCTATATTTACAAGAAATTTGTTGTTTCTTCCTCTCTTAATTTTCAAGCAGCATAAGAGTTTATTGAAATGAAAACAGTACCTTGAAAAAATTCCATTGGTTTAACTTCCTTTCTCTCTTTTTTATTTTTTTCCCTCTGATGTAGAATTTCAGCAGGCCAGAATAGCCTGTGGGCTGGCCTGATTCAATTCAGAGCCAGTTCTCTGTTTCAAGTTAGCATGTGTTATTGTTTATTTTTACTATTCATGCCTAGTTTTTATTTATTTTAATTGCTATTAAGTGCAAATAGTAGGTTGGATAAGGGACTCTATGAATCCATCCTTGAATTAAGTTGCTTTACTTCATCTTAGTGTAGACTCTTATTCAGTTTAGACTACCTCCATAGCTATTGACTAGAGGAGTTTAAAGCTTAATTTGTGTCAGTTTTGAGTCTTTAATATAAGGCTGTAAGGAACTTCAGCCTTGAACCCGAAAAAAAAAAAAAGGAGCTTTAGCCCTGTACACGAATTTGATGAATAAAAAAAGGCTTTTGTCTTTGGTTCTGTGTGATTAAAAGCTCTGTTTACAGTGAGATGTAGAAAAGCTTGGATCTGTTTACAGTGAGATGTAGAAAACCCTTGTTGGGTTTCTTCAATTAGATCTGTTGTTCCCAAAACTTGTGGTTTTCTAAACCCTAGGTCTAGGTGGTTAGAATCCCATAACCCTTCTTGATAAAATGGTTGCCAAAATTCCCCCCAACTCACAATCATGCAAAATCGATGCTGAAAACTTTAAAGACAGTCATCCATTATGAGTTTCTATACCATACAAAGGTTCTAATATGATGTTTCTACTTAGTAATTAATTAACCCCACAATTTCTACTTTCCAATAATTCTGCAAAGAGCTGAAAAGTAAATTAACGAGGGAAAGGGAGAGAGAACAGTCAAACCTACCCAGATATTATGAAGTGTACCCTCTGCATGACATAATCTGCTGACTTGTAGAACAGATTCCTCCTGTACTGAACTTCCACGATTTTTTTGGTGACCGATTGAAGCTTCATGGTCTGCAGAAAACTACCAGGATGCGGATAAGCGATACTTTAGAGATAAAATGCTAGGCAGCACTAATTTGCTGAAAAATTCCATGCAATTGCCATGTTGCTTTGTGTGTATTCCGGAGCATTTTCAAAGAAAAGCATTCCATATGAGAGATTAAAGTTCCATGAAATTGCCATGTTGTGTTTTGTTGGTCCATGAGCATTTTCAAAGAAATGCATTCCATCTTGGGATTCTCCTATAAAGAGAAATTAAATTAAAATCACATACGGCATAGCATGAATTATAGATAAAAATCAGACATATTGATCATAGAAGAATTACCTCAGTCAATATTAGCCACAATGCATCTCTGCTTTTATTGTGGTTTTGCATAATAAATACTATGTCTGCAGTACTCCATCCATAGAATTTTTTTTTTTTTTTTTCTTATGAGAAGTCAGCCCACAGGTGGTGATTAGGATTTATTGCCACACACCATCTATTAATACCTCACGAATTAGGGAAATCTTGCACCACTCTTCTCCTTCCTTCTTTAGGTACCGTTGTGTTAGCATTTGACAATTCTGGATCTCCAAACGTTTAAGAGAGGTTAGGTCAGATAGTCCGTCATATAGGGATTCAAGAATTGGGCAGTCCTTGATGCAAAAATCCTTGAGGTTGGTGGGAAGCAGGCCCTTTGGAATGGACACAAGAGCATGACATCCACCAATGGTGAGATGTGAAACAGAGATGAGATTATGAAGACCTGAGGTATGTAGGGGTTCAAGATTCTTGCACTCCATAAGAAAAGAGCACTCCACAATTTTCAACCGTTTAAGATTTGTGAGTTTTTGCAGCCCTATGGGCAAGGAATCCAGCTTCCCACAATTTAGAATTGATACCTCCCGAAGCGTGGTGGATAAGCCCATGTCTGGAATGGATTTCAGAGTACGGCACTCTTTGATTTCTAATCTTTGAAGGGATGTGAGGCTGTACAGTAGTCCCATAGGCAGGGACTCTAGATTCTTGCAATCTATGATCCCCAATTCTTCAAGTGCAGTGGGTAATCTTGTTTCCTGGAATGACACAAGAGAAGGACAACTTTCAATTGTAAATTCTTGGAGAGACGTTAGAAAGTGTAGCTCCTTGGGGAGTGACTGTAGATTCTTGAAATCCAAGATCTTCAATTCTTGAAGTGTAGTTGGAAACCATGTTTTTTGGAAGGACACAAGAGCAGGGCAATTTTCAAGGACTAATCTTCGGAGAGACGTTAGATTGTGTAGCTCCTTGGATAGTGACTCTAGATTCTTACAATTTGATATTCGAAGAATTCGGAGAGATGTGAGCTTGTGCAGCCGTAGGCCAAGAAGGTGCAGCTTGGCCACCGTGGCTTCTGTCCCATCATTGCATACACTTTCCAAATTTGAAGTGTCTAGAGTCCCACAGAGTTGGGAACTTTTTTTCTTTGACCCAACAATGAATGTGGACAATGTTTGAAGACTAGTTAAGTTACCCACTCCTAACGGAATTTTATGGAAACCCCAGTGTACGGGGAGAAGAAGATGTCGAAGGTTTACGAGGTTACCCATATCTTCAGGCAACTCTCTAAGGTTCCAACAACCACCTAGGTCCAAAGTCTGTAGATTGTAAAGACTTCCAATTGAGTCGGGTAACCACACAATATCAGAAAATGAGAGATCAAGAAGCCTGAGATGTTTCAACTTGCCAATTGAATCCGGCAACTCATGATTGCAACAATTTCTGAAACGTAGCACACGCAGGAATTGGAATTGGAAGGGGAATTGCATAGTGGGCAAAACATATCCAGGATCGCCTACACTATCATTTAGAGTTAGAATAGTGCGTAAGCTATTCATAGCCTCAGATTGTGTCACCTTAACATTACGATTGCTTGTAACATAGGACAAGTGACGGGTCGTTATAAGAACTTGGGATGGCTTATCATACTCTCTCCTACAATATATCCCACCTGAAACAAACTGTGCTAAATCATGGATCAGATCATGCATCTCAAATCCTGATCCTGTGTTACTAGATGACTCAAACAATGTCTTGCTGTGAATTTCCTTTGATAAGTCAAAAAACAAAGGACAAGTAGCCAAAGCATGACGATGATTAGATAACTCAAAGAAGGACCTCATAAATAATTCATCAAAATAACCAGCCCCTATATCTTCCAGCCGTTTTCTTCCTTTTGGTTGAACAATACCTTCTGCCATCCAGAAGGTGACTAATTCAATCTTGCTAAATATATAGTCTTTAGGAAACAAAGCACAATATGCGAAACATCTCTTCAGAAGTGGCGGAAGATGATGGTAGCTCAACATGAGTGACGGAAGGATCTCAGCTCTTTCTTTTGAATCCCATATTTCATTCTCCAAAATATCTTTCCACTCCATGTTTTCCCTTTTATCTCGCAAGAGGCCAGCAAGTGTCTTTGCAGCCAAAGGTAAACCTTTACATTTCTTCACAATTTCTTGTCCAAAAACTTCCAACTTTCGATTGGCATCAGACGAATTTTCATCCATGAAAGTGTGCCTCTTAACGAGCGCCAAACAAGAGTCGTCTGATAAACCTTTTAGATAATAATCATTCGGAACAGTGCGCACAATTGATGAAACGCCTTTGTTCCGTGTTGTAACCAATATCTTGCTTCCTGGTTTGCCGAATGCAAAAGGGGTGCTTAAGGCATCCCATCTCTCGTAGCTCTCGTTCCACATGTCATCCAGAACCAATAAGAATCTTTTCTTGCTCAATGTTTCTTTTAGTTTCACCTGTAATAGGTCTAGTGAATTAGAAGGAGGGGATGACCCAGTGGCTGACTCGAGAATTTCTTTTGTTAACCTCACTACATCAAAGTCTTCCGATACACACACCCAAGCTTTCAGACCAAAATGCCTCTCAACTTGTTCATCATTATAAACAAGTTGCGCAAGGGTCGTCTTTCCAACTCCACCCATGCTGACAATGGGTAGCACCGAGAAATTATTAACTTTTCCACTAGGACTTGTTGGCGTTATGTCCGATAGCAACCATTCAACCATCTTCCACATATCTTCCTCTCTACCAAAAACTTTAGATCTATTCACCAAAGAACTCGTAGGTGGCCTTTGACTGAATATCCTGGGCCTTGAGGACCCAAATCCCATGCTCGAATTCAAACCAAGAACAACACCTTCTTGTGCTACACTTTTTAACCTCTGGTTTATATCCTTTACTTTTGATCCAAACCTTTTAATTTCCTGCATCTCTTTGGCAATGTTATAAACCTTAGGCCCAATGCTTTTTATTCCTTCTAAAGTTTCATTGATGCTCTTAAATGCAGATTTTGTGCCGGAGTTCAACCAAGAAGAAATACTACTTTCACTTGATGAAGAGAGAGGAACAGAGAGATTGTGTACCTGTTGGGTCTGGTGAGCAGATTCCAATTTCAGCCGTAGAAGTTCAGTGGCATATTCATCCAGTATGTCTTCTGCATCATAAAGGAGTTGTTTGAGGTGGTCGAGCCAAAGTTTGACAGCACCATTGTTGAATTGCTTCACTTCAGCTTCATCAGATAGGGCCTGAATCATGGCTGATGTCCGCTTCAGTGACTCCACTTCATCCAAGTCGATTTCCCATAGGATTAAGAATTCCAGCAACTCAGGAGACGCAAATCTGTCCAAGGCCACTTGAAGGAAGGACCCTCCGAAAAGCTGTCCCACAGCTGACATCTTCTTCTTTCAAAGAGAATTCGACCGTAGAAGCAGAAATCAGACAGACAGAGAGCGAGATAGAAAGGAGAAGAAGCAGAGGGAAGTGAGGAAAGTGAAACACTCTTCGAAGTCGGAATGTCGGAACTGTAAGAAATCTGAAAGTTGAGTTCTGAAAACAAGGAATGAATTTTTTATTTCGAAAAGACCAAAGCTGTGTATATGGAAAAGTTAATGCGAAGAAGAGAAATGTCAGAGAACGGTTACTCTCCAATTCTCAATCCATCATTCTCTCTTCACGCGGAGATCATTTTCAAAGTCAGTTGGAGACGACCCAAATCCAGACAATTTCTACCCTCTTACAAGTTTGGGGGCATATTTGGTAATTTGGCATAACATGTTCTAACGTTGAATTCTCGTATGCCCTAGTCCTGGCATTTGGAATCTATTAAATAGACTCAGTGAGTCTACAGGAACAATCTCGTGCATGAACCTGATCTGATCTTGTTATATCTTTTTCTTTTGTGGGTCCGTCATCCTTTTACTAGTCCATCGCATTCCCACTCACTCACAAGTTTGGGGGCATATTGACAATTTGGCATAGCATGTTCTAACGTTGAATTCTACGACCCCCCTTGGTTTGGTGGCGTCCCCGCTTCCCGTTCAATGGAAATTTGTTCTAGAGTCTAGCTTATAAAAGTAATTGCATTTTTCATTCAAAGATTAAAAAAAAAAAAAAAAAAAGGTAGTAATTGCATAAAAAAATAGGGTAAGAGATCGTTGTTTGATCGAGTAACCCCTACATAGCACAAGAGTCAAATTACATGATTACCCACTTTTGAGTTTCATATTATCAAACTATCCAACCTATGTTCGAGTTAATCAAAAATACATAAAATCAAGTTTGGGGTTACAAAACTATCTAAATCGATAACTTTCACCCAACCAAATATATATTTGAGTATATTTTACCATTTTTACCGTCAAACCTCCAACTGTGATCCTAGAAATACTCAAGGTTTTCCCTTTCTTCTCTATTATTTTTAATGAACAAAATAAAATGATGAGTCATTATTTCACATAAAACATTTGCCCATAATTCCACAAGCAGCATTCGATTTGAATCTAAAATGAAATAGAGGTCATTTAATTGATGCAATCACAATAGAAAATCTTAATGAACAAGAAGATTATAGCCCATGAGAGCTGCCCAGGGGAAAGGCTCACTGAATTAGGATTACACAACTTAACACCTCTCCATGTTCAATGATGTCATATGAAAGAAAAAGAGGTATTCTTGAGAATTTATTTGTTTATTGAAAGCATCTTGTTTGCTTTGACATTTACATTACCCGATGGTCTTATCTGTTTTCTCTTTTGAAGAGGACTTTGTGTGGACTTGGATACAAATGTTTTAGTTAACTATCAACATGCAGCTACTTTTTTGTTTTTTACCAAGGTGTCCGGGCTAGCTTATGAATACCTCGATTAATTCTTGGAGAGACTAGCATAGCAATCCATCTTCACAGTTTCCACTTAAATCGCAGATGTACAGATGAGGAATCGAACCTGAGATAGTGCATCTATCCACACAATCTCTAATTCGCCCTAACCATTTGAGCAACCCATAGATGGGAACATGCTACTAGACTGAATGATGACTTGAATCATCATTTTGGTGCATGCACTATTTATCACTAGACAATTCAAATGTGTTGATATCAACTACCTCTTAGTCATTGTTGATGCAGTTGAAGAATTCAGTTGCGAAGTATAAGAAGGAGAAGAAAAGGAGTTAACAAGTTCAGCTTGTTTTGGAGACAAAAGAGATGACTATTACTTTAAGCGCTCAAATAGTAGGACATAGGGCATGGCTCTTGATATATCATATACAAGTTTGTGTGTATAAACACTCGCAATTGTAGATTGAAATTGCTTTTCTTTTGCCGTATTCTGAAAATTTTCAAGGTTTTAAGTATCCTACTGAATCTGTCAATACTAAACGATACGTATCATATCTTTAAGATACCAATACGATACCTAAAACAAATGTATTGACAAAAACGAATTGATACATGATATGTTCGATACATTTCTTATGAACTACAGAACACGTTTCATGATTGCAAAATACTTACTGAGAGCTCATCTAAAACATTTTAATAAATTAAAATTCAGTTTAAATTACTTGCTTCTACTAGGAAAAGCGACTCTAGTAATGTTGATTTCATCATCTTTTGGAGATTGAACAACTTCCAATCAAGGATCAGAATTCAAATTTTTATAATAACATTTAGGAAAATTTACCACGCCACCCCTGGAGAATGCAACAATGATAAGATCACCCACTTTGTTTCACCAAATTATTCTCAGACCCTTTACCATCAATCATGGTTAAGTCAAGACATAAAATGACCGTTATACCCTTTTCACTAAAAAGCATCCAATGGCACCTGTCAGCACCGACCTAGCATGTGCCACGAATAGCCACACAGCAAGTACAAGTAGCATCGGCTGCGGTAGAGGTTTTTCCCACAGTCCTCATTCACGCCGTCGAATAGCTCTGAATCAAGATATAAATCAAATCACCGATGAAGAAAGAATTTCCAAATTTTCCCTTTTTAATTATTGCAGAAACAATAAAACAAGAATCTAACCAAGGAATAACCATAATTATGAGGAACAAACACATGGGGATGGTTAGAGAGAGAGAGAGAGAGAGAGAGAGAGAGAGAGAGAGAGAGAGAGAGAGAGAGAGAGAGAGAGAGATTTACTTGCAATCTTAAGAATCTGAACAAATACAATCTCATTTGTTCAGTGGGCAATGAGAGAGGGTGAGAGCGATCGGGAGTTGGATTATGACTCAGTCGTGTCGTCCAAATCATCCAACGTAAACGCCGTAGCTTCCATCGGCACTTGCAGCTCGGACCTAGCATGTGCCACGAATAGCCACACGGCTAGTATAGGTAGCACCGGCTACAGTCGAGATTTTTCTAGCCGGCCTCCTCATTCACCCCATCAAATAGCTCGGCTGAGAGGTCTTGATGGCAGGTTTTTGTGTTTGTGTTTGGACTGGAAATGTAGTATCGAAAGTGGACCAAACAAAAACAGAGTCGTTCTTCAAGGAGAGATTACCTGAATCATCCAGTGTCGCAGTAGTAATGCCACGATTGGCGGTGCCGGATTCCCAAATGACGCTGCAATTGCCGTTGAGGATACGGAGATTGCTTAAATACACCTAAACTGCAACAAGAAAAACCCACCCAGAAAACCCTAACTTGAAAAACCCCCCAATTACAATGCTTGCTCAATAAGACTATAGTATTTTATATACTCCTCCAAGTCGCGGGTCGATCCATCGGGTTGCAATCGATCCGGTCGTACCATATGCCTATACGAGATCAATGTTGGGCCAACCCCTCTGCTACCATCACAAATCTCAGAAAAAAAAAAAAAAATCCCATTCGGGTCACCACTAGAAAAATTTCGGGAGTGGATCATTTTACAAAACAGGTCAAGAATTTGAGACAAACATAACAATTTACATTCAGTATTTTGATTACAATAAACTGTTTAGAGCGCAATGATTTGCATTTCCTTTCTCAAGTAGTTGTTATCTGTAACAAATGAAATGAAAAGTCAAAGCTATTGGAATGTTTCTGAAACTGAATCTGAAGACTTGAGAGAGAGAGAGAGAGAGAGAGAGAGAGAGAGAGAGAGGTACTCACAAACTCAGTGTAGGACATTCGTCCACTCGTTACTCTTGTCCAGATCTGACAGTGGAAAAGAAATACATTTACTCCTGCTTTAAGTTAGAAAATCTTAGCCAAAGTTGATTGACATTGTCCAGAGAACTTTTAAGGCATATTGAAGGTTCCAAAGGCAATTATTTAGGCAATAAGCATCTATCTTGAAGCTACTCTACTTTTAATAAGATCTTGAAGCTACTTCATTATATGTCATAAGTACTCTTTAATTCAAAAGTTAAAAGGGCTCAAGCATATGGATAAGAAGTCATGTGTTAACTGATGTTTATAGAATTATTATTCCATTAGCTCATGAATAATAGCAAGAATATAGTCTTGAACATGCATATGCCCAGAAAAACAAATAAGCATTTTTTTTCCTACAGTAAACAAGTAAAAGGCATTTCAGAAAGTTCTGACTTAAAATCAATACAATCCATCACTCATATCAACAATTCCATTACAGAACCAGAAAATAAGGACTGAGTAGGAAGTTACAAAAAGAGCAATGGAATACACAGGCACACACACACACACAGACAGAGAAAAAAGAAAAGGAGCAATGGAACTACATTTTGGAAATTTGGAAGGTAATTTAAGATGACATAGTGATGACCAGAGGTGGATGCAAGGTCTACTTAGAAGATGAGATAAGACTTCCTAAAGCATAATTGTGATGTTATGGCATCCAATAGCAGCCTGCACCATCTTTGTCATTGCTACATTTACAAAAAAAAAAAAAAAAAAAACAACAAAGTTGGTTCTTCCTCTCTCATGAAATTGAAACTCCAATTTTCAAGCGGCACAAGAGTTTATTGAAATGAAAACAGCATCTTGAAAAAATTCCATTGGTTTAAGTTCCTTTCTCTCTTCTTTCTTTATTTCCCTTTGATGTAGAATTTCAGCAGGCCAGAATAGCCTGCGGGCTGGCCTGATTCAATTCAGAGCCAGTTCACCAGTTCAAGTTAGCATGTGCTATTGTTTATTTTTACTATTCATGCCTGGTTTTTGTTTTTATTTTAATTTCTATTAAGTTTTAATAGTAGGTTGGCTAAGGGACTGTGAATCCATCCTTGTATTAAGTTGCATTACTTCATTTTTTGTAGACTCTTATTCAGTTTAGACCATTGTTAACAAAAACGGGAACGGCAAAAAAAGGGAAACGAATGGTACGGGTTTTAAACAGTAAAATTTTTCTAATGATACGGTCAAATAAACAGTAAAAAAACAGAGAACGGTAAAAATCGAAAAATGGATGGTACGAGTTTTAAACGTGTAGATTTCAAATAAACGGGACTAAAAAAATGGTAGTATACTCATATAAATTAAGGAATTATTATATGAATATCTGCATCTAGTGTTCAAAACAACTACAATATCTAACATTAATGCCTATACATCTCACGCTCATAAGTTTTAAGACATATCATTGAATATCATCCAACACCAATGCTAAATTCATACACCACACATGCCCAAAGTCTTATTGAGCAATGTGACTAGGTTATGGTGGTATTCATTGTTGTCAACATAGTCAACACTCTCTCGAAGCGATATATGTTCAGTTAGTGTTAGAAGTCATCACTTAAGAAATATTTTTCAGCAAATACGTCAGTTTATAGCTCAATTTCGGCATCCATGAATTGAATTTGAGTTAAAGGTAATATATGAGAAATATAGTCCATTGCGTTAGCTTCAAGTTGGTGAAAGAATCAAGTCGATTAGAGATCGGGAGAGAGATATATGGTTAATTAAGTAGACATTATGTTAAAAAATAAAGTCTTAGAAAACGCCATAAAAATGGAACGCATTTTATACGTGTTCAGAACGGGAATGCTTGAAGTTTGCTGTTTTTTTAACTATCTTTGGGAAGCATATGGTAAAACGTGTTTTAAACGGTAAAAAACGGAAAAATTGCTAACAATGGTTTAGACTATGTCCATAGCTATTGGATGGAGGAGTTTTAAGCTTAATTTGTGTCAGTTTTTAAGTCTTTAAAATAAGGCTGTAAGGAACTTCAGCCTTCTACCAAAAAGAAAAAAAAAAAAAAAAAAAAAAAAAGGAGCTACAGCCCTGTACACAAATTCGATGAATAAAAATTGGATTTTGTCTTTGGTTCTGTGTGATTCAAAGCTCTGTTTACTTTTATAGTGAGATGTAGAAAAGATTGGTGGGATGCTTGATTCATACCTTCTCCTCTTAGCTTCAATGATTTCAAAAGTCAGATTTCTTCTTTTTTTCACAAGTCAGCTTTGTCTACTGTATTCTCCTTAACATTCTCTTCTAAACTAGTTTATACTTATAACCTGAATACTATTTTAAAATTTGGTTTTTCCAATCGAACTAGAAGCCCTACTACCAATATACTTCTTCTTGATCTCAGTTTTCAGATCTAAATTTTCAACTCTGATTTCAGAACACTACTCTAATGCTACTACTAATGAATAACCTCGGTTAATCCTGACTTGAATTATTCAGTTTCTGCCATTGGTTTCCTAGAGTTATAATTCAAGTCTGAATTCTTAAAATCTCTTTGTTTTGACTTAATTTCTGAGTAATGGTTTTAGATTATTATTATCTTGTTTCTGTTTGAGTCTCCATTGTTTTTTAACATTATTTCATTCATCATTGATTGCTAGTTCTGAATTCTCTAAATTCAGCCATTGCATTACAGTTCTTGATCGTCCTATTTCAAGTAGGACTCTTCAATAGCTTGGGATTTGATCATAGGATTCCTTTGCTCCCAACCCAGGGCCATGCTTCAAAAAGAGCTTCAAAGCAAAGAATCACCGTCCTGAGTGAGATGCACGAAAGTCGTTGCTTGTTGCTTTTCGCCTTTGCTGGGGTTCTTTGGAACGATCCAATGTTTGCCCTTGAAACTTAACTGTTTTATTCACCTAAGTAAACTGATCACTAGACCTAAGTTCTGTCCATATCACATTTATTTTGACTTCCCTTGTGGGGTTTCTCCAATTAGATCTGTTGTTCCCAACCCTGCGATTCTGGAATCACAGGAAAAACTTGTGGCTTCCTAAACCCTAGGTCTTAGGTGGTTAGAATCCCACTACCCTTCTTGATAAAATGGCTGCCAAAATTCCCCCCAACTCATAATAATGCAAAATCGATGCTTAAAACTTCAAAGACAGTCATCCATTATGAGTTTCTATGCCATACAAAGGTTCTAACATGATGCTTCTACCACAAGAAACTAATAACTCAATGTCAATTATGGTTGACAACATGATGGAGAAGCAAAAAATTGACAGAGAAATATCATACGGAGAAGAAGGAGGTATTATACAAGGTTTACTTTGGCCTTAGGAGTACTGGCTTTAGATTCATTAGATACAATCCATGGCTTATATGAAGCTTTTGCCAACCTTGAGTAGCTTCTAGTTTATATGAACTTGTAATAATTAAAATTCAAGTATGCTGCTAAGCATCAATATCTATAAGTCAAACTGGGGTGGGGGAATGTATTTATTCACGTTTCAGATATATATTCATGTTTCATATATATATATATATATATATATATATAGAGAGAGAGAGAGAGAGAGAGAGAGAGAGAGAGAGAGAGAGAGAGTTTAAGGGCTGTTTGATAACAGTTTTGTTTCCATTGCAAAACAATAGAACTGTTTCTAGTTGTTTTTGTTTATTTGTTATTTTTGTTACTTGCAACATGTTTGACACCCATAAATTGATTCCTTGAAAACTCACTCCAGCCCAACACATGGATTATTTGTCCTCAATTTAAGCTCACCTTGGCCTAATCTTAGGTTGGGACCTCAAAGTCCAAACTTAAGACATTTGAGCTTAGCATAGGCTCAGGCTGGCCCAAAGCCTTGGGGTAGGGAGGGGGGGGGGG
>NW_024870461.1:341674-360335 GCF_013358625.1 Macadamia integrifolia | reverse complement strand
GGGGGGGGGGGGGGGTTGGGTTAAAGAGATATGACCTTATCTTTCCATTTCCCCATGTACAAAATTGTGTAACTTATGGTTTGAATGCAAGAGGAAAGAAACTAAAAACCTACTTTTTTCTATTTTGAAAAACAAACATCTTTTGAAGAAAAAATAAAAAAATCAGAACATTGACGATTCCCCCCCCCCCCCCCTTCTTTATTACTTCTAAAGAACAAAATAAAAAGATGAGTCATATTTTCATATCCAACATTTCCCTATAATGCACAAGCAACATCTGATTCACGGTCTAATCAATAGACTTCTTGTTACCAAAAAAATAAAAAGAATCAACATTCTAGTTAAAATACGAAATGAATAATGGTCATTTAACTTATGCAATTGTAACAGAAAATCTTAATTAACTATACCCCATGAGAGCTGCCAAGCATGTTAATCAGATATAGTGGAAAGGTTCCCTGAATCAGGATTACAGAAAAGGAATTTAGGAAGGATTCATAAGATCAAGGCCTCCACTAGAATGGTAAATTTAGAAAGTTAAAAAGGAAAAATATTGAGAAATCTCTGCCTCACATGCATAATGTGATAAAGCAACGAGAAAGCTGATGGAAATAAGATAGAGTTCTATATTTAAGAGTGAAGGATGCAAGTGTGAATAGAATTAATTAACCCCACAATTATGACATTCCAAATATTTTGCAAAGATATGAAAAGGAAATTAATGAGAGAGAGATAAATTGGTGTAGTTTTTATTGTGAAGTGATTTGACATAATTTTCCATCTACTTTTCATGTGGAAAATTGTGTAACTTAAGGATTTAGAACCAAAACAAAGAAACTGTGTAAAAAATAAAAAATTTCTATTTTGTGAAAACAAGCCTTATTCTTTTTTCTTTTTCTTTTTTTAAATGAAATTTGTAATACTATTTTACAAAACAAAAAAAATTATCCCCCCCCCCTTTTTTTTGTGACAAAAAATATTTTCTAATTAGAGAAAGGGGAGTAGTTTCCTTCCCGGGAGTGGAGGATGCAATAGCAGCCCCCACTTGCTATCTCTCCTCATGGCAGAGAGGTCATTTCCTGTCCCGAGTTGAGAGATAGAGAGCGGGAGGTGCTAATGCAACCTCTGATCCTGGGTAGGAATCATTTCCCTTTAAAAATATTCAAAACATTATCAGACGGTTCCATTGTCCCCCTCTTCTCTATTAATTTTAGTGAAAAACTGCATATAAAGCCACCATCAACATTCTATTTAAAATCTAAAATGAAATAAAAGTAATTTACTTATGCAGTTATAATAAAAAAAATTAAATCAAGAAAAGAATTGTGCCCCATGGACAGTTGTTGCTTAGCAATGTTAATCACATTTGTGGAAGAGACCATAACAAGGATTACTGCAGAGAAGGAATTTAGGTAGGAAGATGGAGGAGGGTTACCACTAGCATGATAAAATTAAGAAGGTTAAAAGGTAAAAATATATTGAGCATTAGTCCTCTGCCTCACATGCATATAAAGCAAGCTGAAGGTGGGTGCAAACAAGTGAGAATTGTTTACTAACTTAAAGTGGAGGACGAAAGTGAGAACAGAATTAATTAACCCCACATTTTCGACTCTCCAATAATTCTCCAAAGAGCTGAACAGTAAACCTACATGCATACTGTGGAAGTGTACTCTCTACATATCAAAACCTGCTGACATGTATAACAGATTCCTCATGTACTGAACTTCCATGATTTTTGGTGACCAATTGAAGCTTTAGGGACGGCAGAAAACTAATGGGATGCTGATAAGCAATACCTTATGATACAATGCTAGGTTGCATTAATTTGCTGAAAAGTTCCATGCAATTGCCATGTTGCTTTGTGTATATTCCTGAGCCTTTTCAAAGAAAATCATTCCATCTGAGAGAAATTAAAGTTCCATGAAATTTCCATGCCGCTTTTTATTGGTTCTTAAGCATTTTAAGAGAAAGACATTGCATCTCGTGACTCTCCTATGAAGAGAAATTAAATTAAACTCACATATGGCATAACATGAAGTACAGATAAAAACCATACATATCTGGTTATAGAAGAAATACCTGAATATTAGCTGCAATGCATCTCTGCTTTTATTGTGGTTTTGCATAACAGACACTCTCTGTCTATGGTAGGTACTCCATCATAGATTTAATTATAAGAGGCAAGACCCACATGTGGTGTTTAGGCTTTATTGCCATATGTCATCTATTATTACCATAGGGATTTGGGCAATCTTGGACCACTCTTCTCCTTCTTTCTTTCGGTACTTTTGTGTCAGCATTGGACAGTTCTGGATCTCCAAACGATTAAGAGAGGTTAGTTCAGAGAGTCCATCATAAAGGGATTCAAGAATTGGGCAGTCCTTGATGCAAAAATCCCAAAGGTTGGTGGGAAGCAGGCCCTTAGGAATGGACACAAGAGCATGACATCCACCAATGGTTAGATATTTAAGAGAGGTCAGATTATGAAGGCCTGCTGTATGTAGGGGTTCAAGATTCTTGCACTCCATAAGAAAAGAGCACTCCACAATTTCCAGTTGTTTAAGACTTGTGACTTTGTGCAGCCCTTGGGGCAAGGAATTCAGCTGCCCACAATTTTGAATTGATACTTCCCGAAGTGCGGTGGGTAACCCCATTTCTGGAATGGATTCAAGAGCAGGGCACTCTTTGATTTCTAATCTTTGGAAGGACGTGAGACTGTGCAGTAATCTCATAGGAAGGGACTCCAAATTCTCACAATCTATGATCTCCAATTCTTCAAGCGCAGGGGGTAACCTTATTTCCTGGAAGGACACAAGAGCAGGGCAACTATCAATTACAAATTCTTTGAGAGACGCTAGAGTGTGTAGCTCTTTGGGTAGTGACCTCAGATTCTCACAATCGAAGATCTTCAATTCTTGAAGCGCAGTGGGTAACCTTGCTTCCTGGAAGGATACAAGAGTAGGGCAACTTCCGATTACTAATCGTTGGAGAGACGATAAAGTGTATAGTTCCTTAGATAGTGACTCCAAATTCTCACAGTTAGATATTCGAAGAACTCGGAGTGATGTGAGGTTGTGCAGCTGTAGCCCAAGAATCTGTGGCTTGGTCACCATGGTTTCTGCCCCATTATTGCTTACATTTTCCAAATTTGAATTGTGCCGAGTCCCAGAGAGTTGGGACAGCTTTTTTTTTGTTCCCGCATTAAGCGTGGCCAACAATTGAAGACTAGTCAAGTTACCCACTCCCAATGGAATTCTATGGAAACCCCAATGTGTGGGGAGAACAAGATACCGAAGGTTTACAAGATTACTCATATCTTTAGGCAACTGTCTAAGCCTCGTACAGCCAGTAAGGGTTAACAATTGTAGATTGTAAAGATTTCCAATAGAGTCAGGTAACCTCACAATATCAGAAAATGAGAGATCAAGAAACCTTAGATGTTTCAACTTGCCAACTGAATCAGGCAACTCACAATTGCAACAATTTCTGAAACGTAGCACACGCAGGAAGTGGAATTTGAATTGCATGGTGGGCACAAAGCACCTGGGACTACCTGCAATATCATTTAGAGTTAGAAAAGTGCGTAAGCTTTTCAGGACCTCAAATTTTGTCACTTTAGCATCATAACCGTCCATAACATAGGACAAATGACGGGTTGTAGTACGAACTTGGGATGGCTTATCATGCTCTCTCCTACAATATATTCCACTTGAAACAAATTGTGCTAAATCATGGATCAGATCATGCATCACAAATCCTGATCCTATATTACTGGATGACTCAAAAAATGATCTCGTGCGAAGTTCTTTTGATAAGTCAATAAACAACAAGCGTCCCGCCAAAGCATGACGACGATTAGATAACTCAAAGAAGGACCTCATAAATAGTTCATCAAAATACCCAGCACCTATATCTTCCAACCGTTTTCTTTCTTTTGGTTGAACAATACCTTCTGCCATCCACAAGACAACTAATTCCATCTTGTTGAATACATAGTCTTTGGGAAACAAAGCACAATATGTGAAGCATCTCTTCAAAATTGGTGAAAGATGATGGTAGCTCAACATGAGTGATGGAAGGATCTCACTTTCTCTTAAATCCCATATTTCATTCTCCAAAATAGCTTTCCATTGACTACTCTCTCTTTTATCCCGCAAGAGGCCAGCAAGTGTCTTTACAGCCAAAGGTAAGCCTTTACACTTCTTCACTATTTGTTCTCCAAATAATTCCAACTTTTGATTTGCATCAAATGTATTTTCTTCCATGAAAGCATGCCTTCTAACCAATGCAAAACAAGCCTCGTTTGACAGACCTTTTAGACAATGATCGTTTGGAACGGTACGCACAATTGATGCAACTCCTTTGTTCCTTGTTGTAACCAATATCTTGCTTCCTGCTCGACCGGATGCAAAAGCGGTGCTTAAGGCGTCCCATCTCTCATAGTTCTCATTCCACATGTCATCCAGAACCAATAAGAATCTTTTCTCGCTCAATGCTTCTTGAAGTTTCACATGTAGCAGGTCCAGAGAATTAGGAAGGAATGATGACCCAATGGCTGATTTGAGAATTTCTTTGGATAACCTCACCACATCAAAATCCTCGGATACACAAACCCAAGCTTTCAGGTGAAAATGCTTCTTAATTTTCTCATCGTTATAAACAAGTTGAGCAAGGGTCGTCTTCCCAACTCCACCCATGCCAACTATGGGTAGCACTGAGAAATTATTGCCATTGTCACTAGGACATGGAGTTTTGTCTGATAGCAACCATCGAACAACCTTCTCCATATCTTCCTCTCGGCCAAAAACTTTATATCTACTCACCAAAGAACTCGTCGGTGGTCTTTGACTGAACACCATATGCCTTGAGCACCCAAATCCCATCCTTGAGGTCAAACCCAGAGCAACACCTTCTTGTGCTACACTTTTTAACCCCTGGTTGATATCCCTTACTTTTGATCCAAACCTTTTAATTCCCCGCAGCTCTTCCGCGATGTCATAAACCTTGGTCCCAATGCCTTTTACTCCTTCTATCGTATCTTCGATGCCCTTAACTGCAGATTCTATACCGGAGTTCAACCAAGAAGAAACACTACTTTCTGGACTTGATGGAGTGAGAGGAACAATAGGGTGGCGTACCTGTTCGGTTTGGTGAGCAGATTCCAATTTCAGGCGTAGAAGTTCAGTGGCATACTCATCCAGTATGTCCTCAGCATCATAGAGGAGTTGTTTGACGTGGTCTAGCCACAGTTTCACAGCAACGTTGGTGAACTGCTTCACTTCAGCTTCATCAGATAAGGCTTGAATCATGGCTGAAGTCCGCTTCAGTGACTCCACTTCATCCAAGTCGATTTCCCATCGGAGTAAGAAGTCCAGCAACTCAGGAGAGGCAAACCTGTCGAAGGCCACCTGAAGGAAGGCCGAGAGGATGGACCCTCCGAAGAGTTGTCCCATAGCTGACATCTTCTTCCTTTCAGATAGTAAAAAGATGCATAGCAATGAGATTTCAATAAGAGAAGCAGAAATATTGAGAGAGAGATGAGAGAGATGAAGAAGATGAGGGAAGTGAGGAAACGTTCTTCGTTTTTAAAAACCACACACAGCCACACACTCTTTCGTATGAACGTGGTTCCCATACACCCACGGCGATCCAAATTTCTGATTTTGACGTGAAGATCGAGAATAAATTGAAAAATAGGTAGCAGTTGGCGGTTGCTTGTTGTTTGGTGGGTTCGTCCACTTCTCGTCGCTGTTGGTGGAAAAACATAAATTGGGTCTGTTGACTCTGTAGTCTGTAGTATATCGATCCAAGATTTTCTCCTTTTTTTTTTCTTTTCTCTGATTTCTTAATTTGATTAAGGAATTTTTTATGTTTCTATCCAAGACTTTTGTTGATAGGATGACGGTTGGATTCAAAGAGTTACAGGTTTGGAGACCAATGATAGAACTATGAGAAAGGCCACCATCTGTTACCCGATTTATGTGTGAATTAGGACGTTTCTGTTGGTGTATGATGTCTTGTATTACGTCACATTTTAATCCGGAGAGTATTGGTGCAACAGCCTCGACAGGCAAGACAGCATTTTCTTTTCTGTAATGCAAGAAATACTGAGAGGTGTGAGGACGAGCGCTATAATCCTATTCTCCATTTATAGTTAAGCATGATCTTATCTCACCAAGGACGTAGACAATCTTACCGAACCTCGTAAACCTGTATGCATTGTTTGTTCTTGTTTTTCCGTTGTTTTCTGCCCCATTTTAGGGTCGCGTTTCTACAGTTTGGTGCTATGAGTTTTTCTTCCGTCATCACTAACCAAACCCTAGAAGTTACAATCGAATCTTTGTTAGGATTGGATCTCTTTCTAGTTACAATTTCTCTGAACATTTATGGGATGAGATTGGACAGATTGATGAAATATGAAAACAAGGCAAGGAATGGTATTGAACAATAAAGAAGGAAAAAAAAAAATTCAGATTCTAATGATCAGATTCAAGTAAATGTTACTAAAAACTAGGATGCAGAGCATGGTGTCAAGGCATCCTTGGCACCGAATCATTTGGTAATGGGGTAAGTGAGTGAATATGATATTGTTCAAGGCACCAGACACAAAAGGAGGAGGAGATTGTAATAGCAACTGCAACCACCATTGCCAGGAAGAGAAAGGAGGTTGCAGCTCCTCTCTGTTTTGTAATCAGGGGATGGAATTTTGTGCAACAAATTGCAGTGTCAACCTTAAACGTGAGTACTCTAAAGTGTCGGACAGTGAACCATGCTAACATTACAACTCACTCTTATTTGAAGTGCTTTAAAACTTATTTTTTTCCTGTGTGGTTCTTTCCATTCCCTGCTTTGGTTTTGGTAATGCTCATAAGAATCCAATATGCCTTCCCTATCTTTTCTGATGTTTAAAGGTTGGATTTTGGAAATTTGATGGAAAAGGAACCATAATTCCTATCTGCCATATCTTTTCAGAAGTTCCATTATGTCTTTGAATGTGTTCCTTGGAATTCATTTGCAGTTTAGCTTCCATTGAAAGTTCAGTGTTTGTAATTTATTGCTTCATACATTTTTTAGCAGCAGCTTTTGATGAATGACAGTTTTATTGAGAAGTAAACAGAGAAAGTCCTTAGGTTGGCCATGACCAGGTCTTGGGAGACATTGAAAAGGTTAAAACCATAACTGTCACGGCATCTAGGAGATCCTAAATTGGAGGGAAAAAATCAAGGCGACACCAAGAAGGCATCAAGGCATCACAACTGTGGCCATTACAGCTTGAAGACTTCACATGCAAGATCTCTCTTGAAATCTAGCCAAGGAAACTCCAATCTGAACCAACTCAATTAAGTGTTATCCCAAATATATGGGGTTGGCGACGCCAATCATCTTTAACCATTCAACTCCATTCGGAGCTATACTTGCGGTCAATTCTAATCCATGCTTTTTTTTTCATCTTTTCTTCGAAAGTCATTTTACTAAGTTGGCATCCCGCTAGAACTCAGTTTGATGAACAATCCCTATCCAGGCACATCAGAGAGAAATGTGTCCTCATCATGGGCTTACTGCATGCCATCTTAAACTAAGCAGACATACTATCAATAGTTATTCTAGGAGCATGTGCACAGTTAATACCTACCAGCAAGCCACATTTTGTACACAATCATATTTCTCCTGCCTTGGATGTTAAAATACTTGACCTAGCTAATGTATAACCTCAACTAAATCATATTTCTCCTGCCTTTATGTTTTTACTCTTCACTTCCACTGCATCCAATCTTAACACATACATAGTACATTCCTCTTACATTTTTATCACATGGTAATGCAGGGGAATCCTAATGGTCCAGTCAAGTGGCTTGAGTATGCTCCACAGACCATGGGATTAGTTTTTGGTGATTGGGAACGTTGCATTGCATGGTTATTTCTTTGGGGCTTTTTTTGGAAGGTCAAAATTTATTTGTTTTGCATAATTTTAGTACTGTTTGAAAGTTATTGAGTTACCTATATAACGTAATCAAGATCCTCCAGTTTTGTTTATACTGGGTAAGGTAAGATCTTCCATTTTTGTTTATATTGTGCAAGTTATGACCAATTTACAGATTCAGTGTTGATCTGTGACGAGGTTTTTTATTTAAGAAGACTAATTAGACTAGAAGCTTTATTTTGAGTGTATTTCTTTGATTGGTTTTCTGATTTGTATAGGGAAGGAGATGAGCACTCATTGGAGTTGCAATTTTGTAGTTAGATACAGTCTTTATTATTAAAGAGAGTCAATTTCCTTGTCGTCTTAGACTAGTAAAAAATTGTAATCTGAGTTAAAAATCAAATAACAGCATCCAACCATTGGACCTCTGAGATCTTCTGGGACCTGATTCCTTGCATTATTTGTTTTCTTCAACCAGAAATCCAGGTTGATCTGAATAGCTGATTTGAAGATCTGTTAAATCTCCCAAAAAATATGATCTCAGTTTCAAATTCTGTTATTGGTCCATAAGCTCATCATATCCAGCCATTGGATGTGTCATTGAAGTTTTGGGGCTTTGTTCCTTCATCTGAACACTACACTCACCCAGAATTTCAGGGAGATCTGAATTGGTAATCAAGAGATATCAATTCCACCAATAATCTGGCTTTCTTGCTGGTTCCTGTGGTCCTCACCTGTGGTTGGATTTCTAGTTTTTTTTTTTTTTTTTTTCTGGCATTTTTCATCGTTGTTACTGCTGTTTCTCTTCTCCATTAATTATAGCTTGTGTAATTTGTTTTGGGATTTTCTCCTTCAGGTCCCCTCAGTCCCTTTACTAGCACACAATGAAGAATTTTCGATCTGTTGCCAAAATCATATGCACTCACCACTTATCACATAACTAAAAGCAAAAAAAAAAAAAAATGAAAGTGCACAATATGACCACCAATAATTAGATGTTGATGCAAAATTAAAATTTCTGTGATTGGAACTAGAAACTCAAAATATATAGATTTGACAAGAAAATATTCCAACATGCAGTGATCTTGAGATTATGTGGAAATATCATAGTCGCCTGACTTCCTCTCTAGCTGTTGCTTTGAAGACATTAAGAAGGGCAGCAAGTTGAGTCCATTGATTTAACACTAAACATTAAAAGATGTCCTTGTGTGGATTCTCCTTCGTAATATTTGACTGGATTCTATTTTCTCTTGTTTATTCCTTTTTATTTTATTTTATTTTTTTGGCCGGGGGGTGGGGGGGTGGGTTTGTGTGTTAAATCTTACTAGCATCTTGCTTCAGTAAGATTTTTTTTTTTGTTTTGTTTTGTTTTTCTGTCCCTGATGTTTGAAATTGCAATGTAGAACCCAAGTATTTAGATCATGGTATTTGGGGGCCAGATCGGCGGCTGGCAGTATTAATATGGATCAGTTGATCTGTATGGATATCAGCCAGATATTGGCTGCTATTGCCTAATATCGGCTGAATCACTGAGCAGCAATCACATTACTGAGTGGCAGATATACCCGATCAGATCCTGATTTTCCAAGACCTTCAATTTACCTACATATTTTGGTATGCTATTTGAGGACTTGAGTTTTTTTTTTTTTTTTTGGATGAAAAAGGATTTTGAGCTTTATCTTTATGGGTGTTGTTTTTTCCTCTAAGAAAGACTGTATAGTGTATAAAAATGATACCAAAGGATAGAAGGTAAGCAGACTTGCTCTATTTCTTCTCAATGATTTATGTCAGCTTCATGTTGGCAATGGGTCAGCTATCTATCTTGGTTTTTCTAGAGTCTACTTGTGTTAACTGGACTTTTAAGTTTTAAGTGAGTATTACATCATAATACAAGGAATGGATGGTATTAGAGTAGTATTTTGGATTTTTTGATCCTTATGCTTAAGTTACATAAGTAGGTTTAATAAAAGGATTCTGAGAATAATTGAGCAACTAATGCTCTTATCAGTTTCTGTTATCATATCTGTCTATTCTTGTGAAGCTTTATATTGCAATCAAACCTATTGTTGTTTCCTTCCCATCCACCACCCTGGCACCTCCTTCCATAAATTAAGCTCAGGGATATTTTACACTTTTCATGTTTAGAGATTCTGACTCAATGATTTATGGTTTCTTGTAAATATATGTTGGCCTCTGGATGACAGTTATGCCTACATGATTCCAATATTACATTTTTATCATTGCATTCCTTAAGGAAGTGATTTTAGAAAAATTTACTTAAATCATTTTTCTTTTATCTCCAATGAAATGCATAAAGTTCCTGGTTGTACTTGTGACTCATATCTTAGATTTTGGCTTTTCCTGGATGGTCTGGTGATTATATTCTTCTTGGTAGTTTAATAGATTTTGCCATATGGTTGTTTAGTTCTCAAGAATTTGTTTTCAGTTTGCAGTTTGAATGAGGCATTGAGGCATTTATTACTTTTTAAAGTATCCCATTATCAACCACATTTTTCGGAATTTTCTCAAGCTTAAAGCCAGTGATGCAGAGATGGTTATTTCAGACTTCTTTTTGTTCCCTAGATATCCCTAATCTGCATTTTTTTTTTCAGGATCTATAAACTGATATATCATTTGTAATGCCTTCTTAATTGTATTTAGGAGATGCAATTAAATATATTTCTCATCATGCCAGGTTATGAACTTACACAAAGCATCAGAGAGAATCATATCATTGGTTCATTGGTTATAGTCTAATGAGTACATTAAACCTGCTTAGGATGAGAAACTCTTGATGTACCACTGGATTCAAGAAGGCGAATCCTAGCAGTTCTGATTGAAACTGGAATTATTCCTGTCCTTGGAAAATGTTTGCTTGCGGCACTGTTTCGGGTGCAAGAACATGCTACTCTGCTTGGTCATTATAACATTACCTGAAAGTTCCTAAACTAAACCTTGTTTTATGCATGCCTTGATCAATAAGGTCTTGCCTTGGCAACTGCCTAGTTGCCTATGCTCTGAGGCTCTTGACCAGCGCATTGGCTCACCTTGTCATTTAAAAAACTATGCAATGATGAATTTGAGGGGTTACTTCTACAGGATACTAAACTTTTTGCAAGTTGCCTTGAATCATTGATGATGTCGACATTGTTATATTCCAGCGATCATGATCAAATCAAAGATTTCCCAGGAAGGCACTTTGAATTGGATGTGAGGTAAGAATTGCTATGTAGTGTTTAAAATATGATCACTAAACTAGGTGCGATTAATTAGGCCTTTTTCTTTTTTCTACCAAGGTTCAACTTTTGTTATGAGAAGCTCTCTGTTTTTCTTCTTTTTACTCTACATGGTATCAGAGTCTGGCTGTACACAGGATCCAACTTTAATATCCAAAGGCAATATTTATCTATGGTTGATTTCATCAACTATTGAAGGGACAGGTGGTTTTGATAGAGCTGTATCTGATTATTCATTATGGAAACATAATTGCAGTTAAACTGGGCCTCTAATTGATAGCATATCAAATATTCTCTGAAAATCCTAGACAAAATCAACATTATTCTGAGAAATGATACAATTATACTCTCTCTCTCTCTCTCTCTCTCTCTCTCTCTCTCTCTTGATTTTTGCAGTGAGTCATTTATGTTTATGTAGCTTTGAACTTCTAGATTATATGAAAATTAGTTCCATATGATCTGCAATCAAGTGGGCAAACCTCTTGCTAGGGGAAAATTTTTTGATTGGTTAGAAAATCCAAATTTACATCCCTCAAAACTTATATACTTTTAACTACCCAAAACAAGATTTCCAATACCTCAACAAACACAATTGTAGAACCAAACCATCCTCCCTTAGAAGAAACCAAACTACACATTAGGGAAACATAGGTCACGATCTCCCTTCAAAGTACGCATAGACGACAAATCCGAAGCAAAAGCCAAAGATATTTTGAGTTTAATGGAAAAAAATAATTATACCAACCAATATTTACAAACAATCAGTGAACAAGTAGGCTGAACAGAGACACACATACACAAGCGGTCACACATCTAGTAGCACTTCCCTTTCCTAAAATGAAGGGGCTATGACTAGAATTGTTAAAATGACTGGGTGAACATAGGCAATTACTTGGCTGGTCAAGCTTACATGTGTGCCTGAAGATTAAGGACTGGATCAGACCATTCATGAAAAAATTTACAATAAATCTGAAAAAATACTATAATAATCACCAATCGGGAACTGATTGTTTCTCTTTGTTCTGTACATGTCAATGAGACAAGATGAAGGCATAGCACACATATAACATGTTCAATACAACAAATAAAAAACAGCACAAAATATCTAAAAGGTAAATATTTGTTTCACAATAAATATTTAAAACCAGTAGATGCATTTATAATGAAGCTGGGAAAAATTCATGCACAAGCATTTTGTTGTCTAGTGGGGTGCAATGTTTAAGTCGCATTGTTGCAACCTGTAGGTTTCAGGTTCGAAACTTGGAAACAGCCTCTTCTGCGAAGCAGGGGGTAAGGCTGGGCTGCTCCCAAACCCTGCAGTTGCGGGAGCCTCATGCATTGGGATGCTCTTTTTTTATTGCATTTTGTTGCCTAGACCTCCCTGGACAGGTTGCTGCTCTTTCAGTCCACCCCAGATGAAGCATAGACAATGTCTCACCTGCGGTGGTCATAACAGAATTCTCATTTTTCTTTTATTTTCTAGTGGTTGGATAATTCCCCCCACCCCCACCCCCACAAAAAAAAAAAAAAAAATTCTTTTTATGCCCCAATGAGCTATGTTTCCCTAATGACTAATGTGTAGTTTGAAAGGGATGACGTTAAATATGAGAATTCCAGTATATGCCATTTAGTTCGTAAAGCTAGCTCATACTATATTTCTCCAGAAATGATTAATTCTATAGTATTCTTTATCAATGCCATTAATAATTCCAGTATTTGGTCATGCAACTGGATTTACTAGGTATGTTGTGTTCAGTGATCTGAAACCCAATCTGCTCACCCAGTGATTGCTAGGTCAAAATAGGTTTCAGAACATTTGTGAAAAAACAACAAAAAATTTGAAAGGAAGGTGTAAGTACCTCATTTTGGTTTTGCCAAGGATCAGAAAAATTTGAATTACTATAAAGGATGTGCAAAGGATTTACATCTAGGTGGGGAAAATACAAGATTGTCATGAAGGCCACCTATAGACAACCCAAAAATGCTGACTCAAGGATCCACCTTCGGCATAGACATCAGCAGCATCCAAAAGCCAACAGCACAAAAACAGAAACAGATTCCCATCTGCCTAATCCCAAGAAGAGGAGACTTACTGAAGAGCACTCCTTTTCAAAGAAAAGAATTCAATCTGATAGAAATTGAAGTTCCATGAAATTGCCATGTTGCTTTTTGTTAGTTCTTGAGCATTATCAAAGAAAGGCATTCGATCGCATGATCCTCCTATAAAGATGAATTAAAATAAAATCACATATGACATAACATGAAGTAAAGATAGAAATCATACATATATGATTGTAGAAGAAGTACCTCACTCAATAATTGCTGCAATGCATCTCTACTTTTATTGTGGTACTTTTATTGTGGTTTTGCATGATAGACACTATCTGGATTACTCCATCCAAAGATTTTAACAGGAGAGGCTAGACCCACTTGTGGTGGCAAGGCTTTATTGCCATACACCATCTATTATTACCTTAGGAATTTGGGCAATCTTGGACCACTCTTCTCCTTCCGTCTTTCGGTACTGTTGTATTAACATTGGACAATTCTGTATCTCCAAATGTTTAAGAG
This sequence comes from Macadamia integrifolia, assembly GCF_013358625.1. Taxonomy (NCBI): domain Eukaryota; kingdom Viridiplantae; phylum Streptophyta; class Magnoliopsida; order Proteales; family Proteaceae; genus Macadamia; species Macadamia integrifolia. The sequence continues at coordinate 346,607 of NW_024870461.1, read as the reverse complement.
AGGTTAGGTAAGAGAGTCCATCATGTAGGGATTCAAGAATTGCGCAGTTCTTGATGTAAAGATCCCTAAGGTTGGTAGGAAGCACATCCTTTGGAATGGACACAAGAGAAGGGCATCCTCCAATTGTGAGATATGAAAGAGAAGTGAGATTATGAAGGCCCAAGGTATGTAGGGCTTCAAGATTCTTGCACTCCATAAGAAAAAAACATTCCACAATCTCCAATTTTTCAAGATTTATGAGTTTGTGCAGCCCCTTGGGAAAGGAATTCAGCTTCCCACAATTTAGAATCGATACCACCCGAAGAGAGGTAGATGAGCCCATGTCTGGAAAGGACCCAAGAGTAGGGCAGTCTTTGATTTCTAATCTTCGGAGGTATGTGAGGCCATGCAGTAGTCCCATGGGTAGGGACTCCAAATTCTTGCAATTGCTGATCTCCAATTCTTCAAGCACAGTGGGTAATCCTGTTTTCCAAAAGGACACAAGACCAGGGCAACTTTTGATTACAAATTCTTGGAGAGACATTAGAGTGTGTAGCTCCTTTGGTAGTGACTCCAGATTCTCGCAATTGAATATTTTCAATTCTTGAAGCACAATGGGTAACCTTGTTTCTTGGAAGGACACAAGAGCAGGACAACTATCAATTACAAATTCTTGGAGAGATGTTAGAGTGCATAGATCCTTGGGTAGTGACTCCAGATTCTCACAATCAAAGATCTCCAATTCTTGAAGCCCAGCAGGTAACCTTGTTTCTTGGAAGGACACAAGAGCATGGCAACTTCCAATTACTAATCTTCGGAGAGATGTTAGAGTGTGTAGCTCCTTGGATAGTGATTCCAAATTCTTACAGTTTGTTATTCGAAGAGCTCGAAGAGACGTGAGGTTGCGCAGCCGTAGGCCAAGAAGGTGCACCTTGGCCACCATAGCTTCTGTCCCATCATTGCCTACATCTTCCAAATTTGAATTATCCAAAGTCCCATGGAGTTGGGACAACTTTTTTTTTGGCTCCACATCGAGTGAGGTCAACAATTGAAGACTAGTCAAGTTAGCCACTCCCAATGGAATTTCATGGAAACCCAAATGTGCAGGGAGAACAAGATAGCGAAGGTTTATGAGATTACCCATATCTTCAGGCAACTGTCTAAGCCTTCCACAACCAAAAAGGACCAAAGCTTGTAGATTGTAGAGACTTCCAAATGAGTTAGGTAACCTCACAATATCAGAAAATGAGAGATCAAGAACTCTTAGATGTTTCAACTTGCCAATTGAATCAGGCAACTCACAATTGAAGCAATTTCTGAAACGTAGCACACGTAGGAAACGGAATCGGAAATGGAATTGCATGGCTGGAAAAAAGTACCTGGGGCTACCTCCAATATCATTTAGAGTTATAACGGTGCGTAAATTTGTCATGGCTTCAGATTCTGTTGCATCAACATCATAACTGTCCATAACATAAGACAAGTGACGAGTTGTTCTAAGAACTTGGGATGGCTTATCATACTCTCTCCTACAATATATTCCACCTGAAACAAATTGTGCTAAATCATGGATCAGATCATGCATCACAAATCCTGATCCTATGTTATTGGATGACTCAAAAAATGATCTTTTGTGAAATTCTTTAGATAAGTCAATAAATGACGGGCCTGCCACCAAAGGACGAAAAGAATTAGATAACTCAAAGAAGGACCTCATAACTAGTTCATCAAAATACTCGGCTCCTATATCCTCAATCCGTTTTCTTCCTTCTTTCGGTTGAACAATACCTTCTGCCATCCAAAAGATGACTAATTCCATCTTACTATATACATATTCTTTAGGAAACAAAGCACAATATGCAAAGCATCTCTTCAGAACAGGCGGTAGATGATGGTAGCTCAACATGAGCGATGGAAGGATCTCATTCTCTCTCAAATCCCATATTTCATTCTCCAAAATAGCTCTCCACTGACTACTCTCCCTTTTACCTCGCAAGAGGCTAGCAAGTGTCTTTACAGCTAAAGGTAAACCCTTACATTTCTTCACAATTTCATGTCCAAATACTTTCAACTTTTGATATGCATCAGATGAATTCTCATCATTGAAAGCATGCCTTCTAACCAGTTCAAAACAAGCCTCGTCTGATAAACCATTTAGAGAATAATCGTTTGGAATAGAACGCACAATTGATGCCACACCTTTGTTCCGTGTTGTAATCAATATTTTGCTCCCCGGTTTACCGAATGCAAAAGCAGTGCTTAAGGCATCCCATTTCTCGTAGTTCTCATTCCACACGTCATCTAAAACTAACAAAAATCTTTTCTCAATCAGTGCTTCCTGAAGTTTCACCTGTAGCAAGTTCAATGAATTAGTAGGAAGGGATGACCCAGTAGCTGACTCAAGAATTTCTTTGGTTAACCTCACCACATCAAAATCTTCTGATACATAAACCCAAGCTTTCAAATGAAAATGCTTCTTAACTTTCTCATCATTATAAACAAGTTGAGCAAGGGTAGTCTTCCCAGACCCACCCATGCCCACTATAGGTAGCACTGAGAAACCATCTTCATGGTCACTGGATAGCAACCATCCAACAATCTTCTCCATATCTTCCTGTCGCCCAAAAACTTTATATTTATTCACCAAAGAACTCGTCGGTGGCCTTTGACTGAATACCCCGGGCCTTGAGGACCCAAATCCCATGTTTGAGTTCAAACCAAGAGCAACACCTTCTTGTGCTACACTTTTTAACCTCTGGTTGATATCCTTTACTCTTGATCTAAACCTTTTAATTCCCTGCAGCTCTTCGGCTATGTTATAAAGCTTAGGCCCAATGCCTTTTATTCCTTCTAAAGTTTCGTTGAAGCCCTTAACTGCAGATTCCATGCCGGAGTTTAACCAAGAGGAAACACTACTTTCAGTAATTGGTGGAGTGAGAGGAACAGAGGGTTTGCGTACCTGTTGGGTTTGGTGAGCAGATTTCAATTTCAAGCGTAGAAGTTCAGTGGCGTAGTCATCCAGTATGTCCTCCGCATCATAAAGGAGTTGTTTGAGATGGTCCAGCCACAGTTTCACAGCAACGTTGGTGAATTGCTTCACTTCAGCTTCATCAGACAAGGCCTGAATCATGGCTGAAGTCCGTTTCAGTGACTCCACTTCATCCATGTCGATATCCCATTGGAGTATGAAATCAAGCAACTCGGAAGAGGCAAATCTGTCGAAGGCCACCTGAAGGAAGGCCGACAGGAATGACCCTCCAAAATTCTGTCCCATAGCTGACATCTATTTTTTTTTTTTGGAAAGAGAGAGAGAGAGAAGTAATGAAAAGAGAGTTCAACATATAGAAGCAGGAAGCAGAAATCAGAGAGAGAAAGAGAAAGAAACAGGATGTGAGGGAAAACAGTTTGATGTTGAACTGTGGATAAATCTGAAATTTGCTTTATATAAAGTGGGAATGAGTTTGTGGTTGCGCCAGAGGAATAAAAACGGTTTGACACAAATTTTGTTTTACCAAAACTCCCAAGTTTTTGACTCTATTTTTGTCTCTGTGTGTGTGTCAGCATCAGAAAATGAAAAATAACGTTTTGACCCAAGTTTTTTCTTGCAGCAAAATCTCTCCATCACCAAACACCAAACACCCTTATAGCCCGTTTGTTTAGAGGGATTTTGGTGGGGTGGGAGTTAAGGGGTGAGATAGTTGAAGGACAATCGGTAACGATTGTTTTCAGTGTTCAAGGTGTGGGAGGAGGGTGGATTTCAAACAGCAAAGGCTGGAGGGGATCGTGGGTAAGAGAAGTAACAGTCCATATTTCAGATCATGAAGGCCAACAGGTGGCTCAAGAGAAAAAGTAGTAGCAGGGAATAGGTGGCTAGTAATGAAGGGGAGTATCAGGGGGTAAGGGGTTCCCAGGGAATAGGCGTAGGCGGAATGGTAGTTGCTGCAGAGGCGTGGTGGGCCATTCGAAGGCAATTTCCTCTCCTTCATGGCTTCATCTCACTCCATGGCCACCACCTTGCCATGCCATCTCTCTCCTCTCCCTGGTCGCACTCTGTTTGCCTCACTCTGCTAATCTGATTGGGCAGATGCAACTGAACTAACTACTAAGTACTATTCTCTCTCCTCAGCCTAAACAATCCCTTCCAAGTCCCAACCAAACAAAGTGGGGTGAGATGCTACAGTAATCCTCCTCCACTTTCCCATTCCAGTCTCTCACACCCACCCATACTCCCCATGAAACAAACAGACTCTTGAGGCTTCTTTTCATTTTGAATTTTATCATAGGCTAAATGAGACACAAGTTTTGTTTTACAGAAAAAGAGAAACTTCCATATTCTCATCTTTCAAAGTCATAAATCAAAAGTTAGAGGAAGAGAAAAAAATTGGTAAGACCCAAAGTTTTTTCTTGCAACAATACTTTTAGTTTTCGGCTAAACTTGCAAAAATAAGTTAAGCATCCCTAAATATCCTCATGGTAGAGTCCAAATTGTCTGCAGCAAATAGTGGGGTGTAGTCAGCATCCAACAGTTGAGGTGCATGGATCCTTTTAGTCGTTGGATGCTCATTGTACCTCACCGTCTAACTGCAAACGATTTTGACAGCCCTTGGTGCTTGTTCTTCTCAGTTTTTGACTTCCCTCTTTATCTCTATATGTGTCTGGGTACATGCACCAAAACAAAAATTGTCTAAGCCTCTCTTCAAAATCAAATGACTGAGCAATTGTCAAAGCAATACAATTGGCCAAGAGGAGTACAATTTTGACCTTACCCTTCGAAATTTAAGCTTCTATAATCAAAGATATGAGAGGGTGTAGATATGCCCATTCTAAATGTAAAAAAAATGTATTTTTTTCCCTTTTCGTTGGGCTGTCTACTGATAGCCCTTGGACCTTTTTAATTCATTTTATATAATATAAAGTTTTCCTCTTCCAAAAAAAAAAAAAAAAAAAGAGGGGG
>NW_024870461.1:321532-341649 GCF_013358625.1 Macadamia integrifolia | reverse complement strand
ACTACTTTGTCTTTGTGCTGCCAAAGTCAGAAAAAAAAAAAAAAATGATTTGACCCAAGTTTTCCTCGCTGCAATAAGCTAGCCCATCAACCTTTTTTCCTCATGCACCTTTTATTTATTTATTTTTTTTATTTTTTATGACAGTTATTTTAATTGCATTAGAGGAAGGGCAACAACAGAAGATAATGAACACTTAATGAAGTCCATCACGAAGGGTAGCTACAGAAGATGATGAACACTTACTGAACCCCATCACCACTCTCGAGGTTATCAATATTGCCATGAATGTGTTGTTGAACAAGTCTCCTGCTTCGGACTAAGGTGTTAATCGGATTGGTTTCAATGTATACAGTGCGATTTGGTTTGAATCATATTTATTTAACTGAAACTAAAATCGCACTATTTATTAAATGGCTGCATTTTCTAAAATTACAATCATTTAGTAAATAGTTTCGATTCCACGGTTTTTAAATGATGTCGGTTTCACGATTTTAAATGATTTTGATCGTTGTTTATTCCATACAGTTTCTAAATGATTAGTAATCGGTTTGCTAGTTTATTTGCAATGCTTATTAAAATTTGTTTTGTTCATAAACGTTTCAATTTTGTATCAAATTAAATAAGGCGTTGAACAAGCAAGGATTTAACTACATAACTATATAATAGGAGTAAATTATTGAATAGACTGTTGGACAGCCTCTATGGTTCTTAATTCTTTCCTAAATTAAACCATTATGTTTTTATTAAAACAACCAAATATTAAATTGTTATATGAGTTAATTGGATCTATTTTGATGGTTCAAATGGTTCGATTTTCATGGTGTCAATTCGATTTAAAACCAACAGGTTAAACGGTTAAAATCGACCCGACCCATTTAATTAATCGATCTTAAACTTGAAACTAGAACCAAACCATTTACTAAACAGTTTTGTGGTTTTGGTGAATGTCTTGGTTCAGTTCCAATAAACGGTTTCGATTTCAAATTCACATTCTTACTCCGAACAGATACTCTGGTATTATTTTATCACAAGGTTTGGTCCGTTGTTGGGCAAGATATCATTTCTATAATAAAAAAACTTCTTTTCAATCGGAACTTTCTGAAGGAAGATGAATAGAACCTATGTTGCACTTATTCCAAAAGTTGAGTATCCTTCTGCAATTGGGGACTTTCGTCTCATTCGTTTATGCAATTTCTCATACAAGATAATTGCTCACATTATGGTTCAAAGGCTAAGACCTATTCTTTGATCACATTATCTTTTTTAGTCACATTGGATTTGTCAAAGATAGAAATATCTAGGATAGCGTACTCATACATCGTGAGCTTCTTCACAAGATAAAAAAAAAAAAAAAAAAATGGTCTAAAAGATATGATTTTATGCTATCAAAATAGACATAAACAAGGCTTATGATAGGCTCGAGTGGGATTTCCTACAGCATGTCCTTATCTCCGATGGCTTTCTACCAACATGAGTCAAGTGGATCATGTTTTGCTGCAATTTGCAGTTTTGCTCAATGGGTCAACCCTTTGATTTCTTTCAACTGCCAAGGGGCTTAAGACAACACGACCCTCTCTCTTCCTATTTATTTGTTTTATGTGTGAAATTCTTTTTTTCTCATCGAGCTATGGCAGAATTTCAAAGAAGGATCTTTGGTCTTCAAATCTCTAGAGGAGGTGAAACCATATCACACATTGTATTTGCAAATGACTTAATTCTTTTTGGGAAAGCAAATTCTAGACAATTTCATAGATTCCTGTCAGACTTCAAACTCTAGTCAGCTCATCACTTTGAACAATACTAGAGTCCAATATAACCCTATCATTGATTTTGGAACAATTAGGGTTTTTTTCCCAACGACTGCAACTCATTCAAACCAATCAGTTAGATTTTTATCTTGGAGTTCCTTGCATTGGTGGCAAGATCACCAAGGCAAATTGTGATGTTGTTTATCCAAAGAGGAAACTCTAAACTCCAAAGATGGAAGACAAGGCATTTTAGCTATGCTGGTAAACATACACTTACGCAAGCTATTCTTTTCGCTTTGTCAATACACTATATGTACAACAACAACAACACAATTCAGTCTTACCCAAACTAAATGGGGTCGGCTACATGGATCCAAGAATGCATATATATATATATATATATAAAGACTTTGGGACATCCCACTCACGGATTGGCAACCGGGCTCATAGCCCTCCAGGTAGCTTTGTTCGATGCCATACTTGGGTGAAGACTTAACTTTTGCATGCCAATACTTGCCTTCCTCCATTTTGAAATCTCTCGATGATGCAAGTCATTGCTTTTTCTGGTCTAATGGAGAAGCTAAGCACATTCCTACTATTAGCTGGAACACTATCTATCAACCCAAAAGGAGTGGGGGTCTTAACTTAAAACAAGAGCAGATCCAATCCAATGAATCAAGCTCAGTTACCTTTGTGCAGCACTCATTCCCCTTTGTCAAAAGGGATACTGCTCTGATGGGTTTAATCAAAGTCAATACTGATGGATCTTCACTTGGAAATCCTAGCAATGCTGGGATTGGTGTTCTCAGGAATTCGAATGGCACATTCGTCCACTGTTTCTCTTTGGGAGTTGGCATTGCTACATCTGCGGCTGTAGAAGCTCTTGCTATTCTTCAAGGGTTAAAATGTTCTCTTCAATTGGGCTATCTCAATTTTTGGGTTGAAAGTGATAATCTTATGAGTATTAAGATTCTTCAGAAGGATTACACTTCCATCCGGTGGAGAATTTTCCCCATCATCATGGATAGTTGGGCCCTTCAAAACCAATTCCACCATATTGTATATCATCACTTTTTGAGGGAAGGAAATGCGGTCCCAGATTGTCTTGCTTCGCTTCGAGCCACCTATCAGTAAGAATGTAAATGGATAGCCAAAATCCGAATTTCAATCCGCATTTGTATCAATTTAGAGGTATCCCTATTCGGTCAAAGAGGATCCATATTCAAATATGATTTATTTGAAAAATAATTATTCGATTCGATTAGATAATCAATAAATGATTTTTAGAGTTCTTGAAGTTTAGAGAAGTTCTAGAGGATGAGGGAAAGAGCCAAGACAACTTTAAAAGATGGATTGAGAGAAAATTATATTCATTGGGGAAGAATGGTTCGGATCACACGAGTCAGAGAGTAAACAAATGATCAAAAATCTAAATCGGTATCTATTTAGGGATATCCATATCCGGTCAGAGAATATCCAGATCCAATCACATCTGATCTAGATTCGATCCATTTTCATCCCTACTCATCAACACAATTTGGAATGGAACGCCTACCCCATCTTGTATTTCTCTCCTATTGCAAAGACTTTGCTTCCCGGTGTTTATAAATAAGATTTATTCGGCAAAAAAAAAAAAAACTCAGAAGGTATCTTTTCATTTTTAATTTCTTATATAACACAAGTTTTGTTTTACAGTGGAAAGGGGAATGATTCTAAATCCACGGATCAAGGACGTTCTCGTACATTCTCGTACGTGAACCTGATCCCCTCTCTCTCTCTCTCTCTCTCACACACACACACATTGCCATAGACAGACTTGCAGATCAGGCAAAAAATGAGAGATCAAGAGTTGAGAAAATTATGGAATCATGGGTTATGAAATTACAGGTAAGCGGGTTATAAGGGTGGTATCTATCAGATTGGTATATCCATATTAATATCCTATATCCAGCCCAATAAGGCTCAACGTGTAGAGCTCATGGTAGGAGCTAAACGCATCTCCTAAAGCCATGGATCAGAATTAGGCCAGATAGTCGTACATAGAACCAACAAGGCCTTCCTTCTGGGAAGTCAGTTATGTTGTTAATCTCCCTTGAAAACATATATAAAATTACATACAGTAAAGTATGAAGACAAATGTAAGATATCCTCCCAATAGATCTGATCTCCAAAGGCAATTTAGAAATACTTCCTTGAAGACAAGTGATGACATCTGTTGTTATCTGATTCCATGATCAACTGATCTAACCCTTCAGACAAGGATTCAAGTTAAGGCTGACAAAAGAACCAATGCTTCACCCATGATAGTTTTATTAAAACTAGACAGAAAAGGTAAGGCAAACTTGCAATGTCCCAGATGTTCACGGACATTGAAACCTAATTCATGATGTACTCTGATTCTGGGGAGCAATGCCTTCTGAGAAGTCAAAACCATCTCCTGTGGATGCCAAGTTCGCTTTCCAAACACAAAATCGTTCCCTGGTGACCACAGATACCATCAAATAAAGGAACGGTGAGTCATAAGATCACTACTCGCTTTCTTCCCAAGTGTTGAGAAGGATTTCCAATTCTGAATCCATTGAGGAAAACCATCTCCAGATTAATTTCCAGTATGTAGACCCAAAGCACTACCGAACAAAATGGCTCGAGCAAAGCTGCAACCCAATAGAATATGAGAGATACTCTCTTGCATGCGACATCGAGCACAAGAACAATCATCAAGAATCTCCATAGAAAACCTTGCAACTTTGGAGAATTGCAATTCCATGTAAGTTTTCAAACCTCATCTGAACTAGGGCCCAAGAATGCCATGTAGAGGAATTCACCTGCTTTGCAACCAATGAAGACTGTTGATTGGTGAGGAGATGATAGGCACTTTTCACAGAGTAGATCCCATTTCTAAAGGCATACCACTCAAGCCTATCCCCTTGAGAAAATAAAGGCACAACCTGTCCCAAGAGATTCAATGAATCTTAAGAGTGGCCATCATTCTCACCCCAGTAAAAATATGCTGCAGCTTTCCTGACATGCTTTTGGAGAGAGATAGGCAGCTTGAAATGACAATGGAAAACAGATACATTATACTCCTGCATTATGTTAGAAAATCTTAGCCAATGTTGATTGATCCTGTCTAGAGAATTTTTAAGGCATATTGAAGGTTCCAAAGATAATTATTTTTTTCATAAGATCTTGAAGCTAGTTCATAGTATGTCATAAGTACTCTTCAATTCAAAAGTTAAAGGGCTGAAGCATATAGAAGAGAAGTCATGAACAATAGAATGTATATAGTCTTAAACATGCATATGCCCAGAAAAACAGTTCATAGTATGTCATAAGTACTCTTCAATTCAAAAGTTAAAGGGCTGAAGCATATAGAAGAGAAGTCATGAACAATAGAATGTATATAGTCTTAAACATGCATATGCCCAGAAAAACAAATAAGCAATTTGCGCCAACAGCAATGGAACTACATTTTGGAAAGGAATTTCTGAAGCATAATTGTAATGTTATGGCATCCAATAGCAGCCCGCAACATCTTTGTCATTGCTACATTGAAATGTAATCAGTATCTTGAAAAAAATTCCTTTGGTTTAACTTCCTTTCTCTCTTATTTCTTTATTTCCCTTTGATGTAGAATTTCAATATAAGAAAGAAAGAAAGATAAAACAGGCCAGAATAGCCTGGGGGTTAGCCTGGTTCAATTCTGAGCCAGTTCTCTGGTTCAAGTTAGCATGTGTTACTGTTCATGTTTTCTATTCATGCCTAACTTTTATTTTATTTTTTATTTTAATTGTTATTAAGTGTTAATATTAGGTTGGATAAGGGACTCCATGAGTCCATCCTTGATACAAGTTTCTTTATTTCATTTTATGTAAACTGTGTCAGTTTAGACTATCTCCATATACCTATTGGCTGGAGGAGTTTTAAGCTTAATTTGAGTTTTTAAGTCTTTCATATAAAAATTGGCTTTTGCCTTTGGTTCTCTGAGATTCAAGTTCTGTTTACAGTGAGATGTAGAAAAGCTTGATGGGATTCCAATCCTACGGTTGGTGGGATTCTTGATTCATACATTCTCTTCCTCTTAGCTTCTTCAATTTAACAAGTCAGATTTCTTCTTTCTTTACTGTGCATATATTTTCTCTCTTTCTTTTCTATAGTTTCTTTTTGCTGAAGTTAATATTTGTCAACTGTATTCTCCTTAATATTCTCTTCTGAACTGGTTTAAAGTTCTAACCTGACTACCAATTTAAAATCAGGGTTTTCCAATCAAACTAGAAGCCCTACTACCATTATACTTCTTGATCTCTCAGTTTTCAGATCTGATTTCAGAACACTTTTCTAATGCTATTACTGAATAAACTCTGTTAATCCTGACTTAAATTATTCAGTTTCTGCCATTGGTTTCCTAGAGTTATAATTCAAGTCTGACTTCTTAATATCTCTCTGTTTTGATTTGATTTCTGAGTTATGGTTTTAGATTATTATTATCTTGTTTCTGTTGAGTCTCCATTATGTTGTTCATCATTGATATCTTGTTTCTGTTGAGTCTCCATTATGTTGTTCATCATTGATTGCTAGTTCTGAATCCTCGAAATTCAGCCATTGTATTACAGTTCTTGAGCTGTCGTACTTCAATAGGACTCTTCATTAGCTTGGGAATTGATCATTGGATTTCTTTCAAACTTAACTGTTTTATTCTCCCAAGTAAATTGATCATTAGACCTGAGTTCAGTCTATATCACATTTATTTTGACTTCCCTGATTGGGTTTCTCCAATTAGATCTGTTGTTCCCAATCTTGCCATTCTGGAATCGCAGGACAAACTCTTGGTTTTCTAAATCCTAGGCCTTGGGCGGTTAGAATCCCATTACCCTTCTTGCTAAAATGGTTGCCAAAGCTTCCCCCAACTCATAATAATGCGAAATTGATGCTTTAAACTTCAAAGACAGCGTCCATTATGAGTTTCTATGCCATACAAAGGTTCTAATCCGATGTTTCTACCACAATAAACAAATAATTCAATGTCAAAGCTGCTTGACAACATAATGGGATGGCAGCCTTCAGGCTTTGCCTGCCCCTTCTAATATTTTTATTATTGTAGTATATACTATTCCATATGATAGTAAAAAACCTATTTTTTAGCCTACATTGCCGCCAACCAGCCTACGGTTATTTCCTGGAGTGCCAAACCAATAGACCAATAATCCATGTAAGACTTGCCATGGTAAGGAAGAAGGGAGGAACATGCACACATGGAGAGCGCAATACAAGGGAGAGTTATATGCTGCATTCAGGAAGGATGAATCGCTCCCCAAAAAGAATCAATTGATTCTCTCCCAATTGGTTGGATCATAGGTATAATGATTTACTTTACGGGCGAGGACTCTGGCTCAAGTCCATGATGGCCCAGCTACACCAGATAAAAGATTAGAAGCAGCATCTAATTCCTTCATGCATGCTCCACTTGGCTTGGGGATATAGCTCAGTTAGTGGAGCGCCACTCTTGCAATTTAGTCGTTGCGAATGTGACTGAACCATCGGCATTCCTTCATGTCCCAGCTGCCTTCCTATCACTTAAAGGCGCTTTCGGATTGGGAAAAAGTCATAAAAGACTTCTGACTTCATTGGGAGACTATTGCCTTTTTGCATGTTTATCATGTTAAATATGCAGTTTAAACATGATATCTCTTTGTATATATTGTAATTTCCTCTCTATTGAGAGCTAAGAAATACGACACAATTCCTTGTGTCAACACATTTGGTACCCTATTTCTGTTTGCTGTTCTGAAGATCTTCTCCATTAAGAAAGCCTAATTGAAGTTGACTTGTTTGGTACTAATCACTAAAACAGTGCTCCTTCATCAATTCTGATTGAGGGCTCAAGAATACTAGTGGCTTCACTGGACTGAGTTTCTATTTCAGCAATTTCAAGATTCACAGATCCCCAGATCCAAACATCAGTGGCTGCCAATATTTTGAGAGTTTGTTCGACCCAATTAGACTACCACTCGATGGGAATATAAGGCCTATCCAAATATCTGATTTCTTTGTCTGAAGTTTCTTGATTTCTGGGGTTTTAACCCTATTTTTCCTACCCTGCTATAGTCCATTCTGGTCTTGAGTTTTGTTCCCATAAATAAGCATCAGACCTGATCTTAAGGGTTTATTTTATTCTGATATTTGTTTCTCGCTTCACTATTCTGTCAGTCTATTATTTTATACTTGCTGTATTCTTATTTATATTGTCATATAGTGATCCTACTGTGAGACTGGTATCTAGTTGGCTATTGTAAACTGATCTCACGTTACTGGCTCTAGATTCATCAAATACAACCCATGGCTTATATGAAGCTTCTGATCAGCTTGAGTAGCTCCTAGCTTATACCAACTTGCAATATTTAACTCATATAGGACCTCGCACATGCGGAAGCCTCATGCACTGGATATGTCCTTTTATAGACCCCAAACTGCCAATATCTAGAAATTAAACTGGGTATGGGGATGTGTTTATGCATGTGTCCAATATATATATATATATATATATAGAGAGAGAGAGAGAGAGAGAGACGAAAAGGTTAAACTTACCCACATATCTGTATAATATATGCTTTAGGGATGGAAAAAACTAATAAGCTGAAAAGTTTTATGCAGTTACCATGTCACTTTCTGTCGATTCTTGAGATTTTCAAAGAGAAGCATTCCATCTGACAGAAATGCCCATTAGTAATAATAATAATAATAATAATAATAATAATAATCTGCTTGGCATGTCTACTGCATTAAGCATCATGTTCTTCATGTCTTGTCATTCTCCTACAAAGATAAAGTAAGTTAAATTCACACATAGCATAAAATACAGTAAAGATAGAAATCAAACATTTCCAATTGTAGAAGAAATACCTCAGTTGACACTGGTTACAATGCATCTCTGCTTTTATTCCATTTTTTGGAATTATAGACACCGTCTGTCTGCAGACTCAATCCATGGGTTTATTATGAGAGGGCAGGCCCAAAGGTGGGTAGGCGATCCAGTTTCCAAGCGTGATGATTAAGCTTCATTGCCATACGTCATCTATTATGACCTTGGGGATTTGGCCAATCTTGGACCACTCTTCTCCTTCCTTATTTTGGCACCGCTGTGTTAACATTGGACAATTCTGGATCTCCAAACGTTTAAGAGAGGTTAGGTCAGAGAGTCCGTCATATAGGGATTCAAGAATTGGGCAGTCCTTGATGCAAAATTCCCTAAGGTTGGTAGGAAGCAAACCCTTTGGAATGGACACAAGAGAAGGACATGCTCCAATGGTGAGATATGAAAGAGAGGTGAGATTATGAAGGCTCAAGGTATGTAGAGGTTCAAGATTCTTGCACTCCATAAGAAAAAAGCATTCCACAATCTCCAATTTTTCAAGATCTGTGAGTTTGTGCAGCCCCTTGGGCAAGAAATTCAGCTTCCCACAATTTAAAATTGATACCTCCCGAAGCTTGGTGGACAAGCCCATGTCTAGAAAGGACCCAAGAGTAGGGCAGTCTTTGATTTCTAATCTTTGGAGGGATGAGAGGTTGTGCAGTATTCCCATGGGTAGAGACTCCAGATTCTCGCAATCGATGATCTCCAATTCTTCAAGTGCAATGGGTAACCTTGTCTTCAAGGACACAAGACCAGGGCAACTTTCGATTACAAATTCTTGGAGAGATGCTAGAGTGTGTAGCTCCTTTGGTAGTGACTCCAGATTCTCACAATCAAAGATCTTCACTTCTTGAAGCGCAATGGGTAACCTTATTTCTTGGAAGGACACAAGAGCAGGGCACTTTCCGATTACTAATCTTCGGAGAGACGTTAAAGTGTGTAGGTCCTTTGGTAGTGACTCGAGATTCTTGCAGTTTGATATTCGAAGAGATCGGAGGGACGTGAGGTTGTGCAGCCGTGGGCCAAGAAGGTGCGGCTTTTCCACTATGGCTTCTATCCTCTTATTGCCTACATCTTCCAAATTTGAATTATCCAGGGTACCATGGAGTTGGGACAATTTTTTTTTTGGCTCAACATCGAGTGAGGTCAATAATTGAAGACTAGTCAAGTTACCCACTCCTAATGGAATATTGTGGAAACCCCAATGTCCAGGGAGAACAAGAATTCGAAGGTTTACAAGGTTACCCATATCTTTAGGCAATTGTTTAAGCCTCCCACATCCAGCTAGGACCAATGCCTGTAGATTGTAAAGACTTCCAATTGAGTCAGGTAACCTCACAATATCAGAAAATGAGAGATCAAGTTGCCTTAGATGTATCATCTTGCCAACTGAATCAGGCAACTCACAATTGTAGCAATTTCTGAAACGTAGCATGCGTAGGAATTGGAATTGGAATTGCATGATAGGAAAAAAATGTCTAGGACTACTTGCAAACTCATTCAGAGTTAGAAGGGTGCGTAAGCTTTTCATAGCCTCAGATCCTGTAGCCGTAACATTATAATCGTCCATAACATAGGACAAGTGACGGGTTGTTGTAAGAACATGGGATGGCTTATCATACTCTATCCTATAATATATTTCACCCGAAATAAATTGTGCTAAATCATGGATTAGATCATGCATAAGAAATCCTAATCCCAAGTTACTAGATGACTCAAAAAATGATCTATTGTGAAATTCTTTTGACACGTTGATAAACGACGGGTCTGCCACAAAAGCATGACTATATTTAGATAATTCGAAGAAGGACCTCATAAACAGTTCATCAAAATACCTTGCCCCTATATCTTCCAAGCGTTTTCCTCCTTTTGGTTGTATAATACCTTCTGCCATCCACAACATGACTAATTCAATCTTGCTAAATATGTAGTCTTTGGGAAACAAAGCGCAGTACGCGAAGCATCTCTTCAGAAGAGGCGGGAGATGATGATAGCTCAACATGAGGGACGGAAGGATCTCACCCTCTCTCAAATCCCATATTTCATCCTCCAAAATATCTTTCCACTCACTGTTCTCACTTTTATCTCGCAAGAGGCCAGCAAGTGTCTTTACAGCCAAAGGTAAACCCTTACATTTCTTCACAATTTCTTCTCCAAATACTTTCAACTTTTTATTTGCATCATATGAATTTTCTTCCAGGAAAGCATGCCTTCTAACCAGTTGCAAACAAGCCTCGTTAGACAAACCTTTTAGATAATGATCGTTCGGAACAGAGCGCACAATTGATGAAACCCTTTTGTTCCTTGTTGTAACCAATATCTTACTTCCCGGCTCACCGAATGCAAAAGGGGTCCTCAGGTTATCCCATCTCTCGTAGCTCTCGCTCCACATGTCATCCAGAACCAATAAGAATCTTTTCTCGCTCAATGATTCTTGAAGTTTCACTTGTAGCAGGTCTAGTGAATTAGAAGGAGGGGATGACCCAGTGGCTGACTCAAGAATTTCTTTGGTTAACCTCACCACATCAAAATCCTCAGACACACACACCCAAGCTTTTAGATGAAAATGCTTCTAAACTTTTTCATCATTATAAACAAGTTGAGCAAGGGTTGTCTTCCCAACTCCACCCATGCCGACTATGGGTAGCACTGAGAAATTATTGTCATTGTCACTGGGACATGAAGTTTTGTCTGATAGCAACCATCGAAGAATCTTCTCCATATCTTCCTCTCGGCCAAAAACTTTATATTTATTCACCAAAGAACTCGTTGGTGGCCTTTGACTCAATACCATGGTCCTTAAGGACCCAGATCCCATACTCAAGTTCAAACCAAGAGCAACACCTTCTTGTGTAGCACTTTTTAACCTCTGGTTGATATCCCTTACTTTTGATCCAAACCTTTTAATTCCCCGCAGCTCTTCAGTGATGTCATAAACCTTAGGCCCAATGCCTTTTACCCCTTCTATAGTATCATTGATGCCCTTAACTGCAGATTCTATACCAGAGTTCAACCAAGAAGAAACACTATATTCCGTACTTGATGGAGTGAGAGGAACAGAGGGGTTGCGTACCTGTTGGGTTTGGTGAGCAGATTCCAATTTCAGGCGTACTCGTCCAATATGTCATCCGCATCAAAGAGGAGTTGTTTAAGGTGGTCCAGCCACAGTTTTACAGCAACGTTGGTGAATTGCTTCACTTCGGCTTCATCCGTTAAGGCCTGAATCATGGCTGACGTCCGCTTCAGTGACTCCACTTCATCCAAGTCGATTTCCCATCGGAGTATGAAATCCAACAACTCGGGAGAGGCAAACCTATCGAAGGCCACCTGAAGGAAGGCCGAGAGGAAAGACCCTCCGAAAACCTGTCCCACACCTGACATTTTCTTCTTTGAGAGAGAGAAAATTTTGTAAAGCAAAGAGACTTCAACACCAGAGGCAGAATTCTGGGAACTGTGTTTAAATCTGAAAGTTTTCGAATGCAGGAATGAGTTTTGTACTTTCGAAGCGCTTCGTAACCGATTTAACCCATGGATGCTCTTCTAAAAACGCCACTGCTGGCCAAGTTGAAATATCCATAAATTTTCAAAGATTGATAATACCCTTATCCGCTATTTCCCAACGGTTGATAATTCTACCATGGAAGATCTCAGTCCAGGGATTCTCCCAATCTCCCTTGACTGTGACCGAAGGAAAACTTTGATCACCTAAGTTTTGTCTTATAGCCATCAGGGGACCATCACTAAATACCCAGATGACCCCTTTTTTTTAAATATCTGTTTTCTCTTTTTGGTTTTCATGTCTCTCTCTCTCTCCGCCGTGTGCGTACCGTAGAAAACAAAGGAAAAATTGGTATTGATCAACTTTACTCTATTTGTCTCCACATACCGTAGATGGAAGGAAATTTTCTCTCACGGTCCTATTCAATTGTACAAGTCATTCCATAAGTCCCCTGGATTGGAATTAAAATAATAATAATAAATTTTTTTTTTTTTTCTTGATCTAATCTGATCTTCTAATGTGGACGTATTCATATGGTATGATCTATCTTAAGCATCTAAATTGGTATATCACCACTTTTGGAGAGATGACGGCTGTGAGAACAGAGAGATCCATCAGTGTTCTGTCCTTTTGACTACAAAAGAATTATCTAACTCCTCTTAGTTCTATATATATAAACGTCATCACGGCAATAGACATGCAATTGAGCTTCATAATCTCATGATCAATTTATTAAATTCATAGTATTTACATCATGGCTTACATGCTAGTTACTGCATGATCATAGATCCTTTAATGGCTTTTCAAGGCAGGACAAGAAGAACAGGCTAATGAAACCCTTATCCCTTGTGATGTTCCCAGGTCGACATTGAGAGGGGTGAATCAGTGACTCCAAAAATAACCTTGTTTGACAACTCAATAACAAAGCTTCTACTTTTCAAATTCTAGATTGACTGGGGCAATCTCGTAATTATCAATCATGCAAACAATGACTCATCGACCTCACATTACAATGTGGCTGGGTCTACCAAACAGTGTCTCACCATTCTACACAACACGCACTTCAAATATATATTAAAAATAAATGCAAGATAATAACATTAGATATACGTGGTTTAGCCAGAGTGCCCATATTCACAGAGGAATACCCGTATAAGGTTTTGTATTTCCCCGGTACCCAACTTTTTCAACCGCTACAATGGTCCAAGAACACCTATCCTTGCTTGAATCCAAGATGCCATTCAGATAAGGGCAACAACCCCAAACCCTAGGCAAGCTATAACTTGCTAGGTTCAAAGTTTTAAATCCATAAAATAAAATCCCGACCTAATACATCAACTCTTGGTTTCTCAATAATAAACAAACCTAGAAATCACAAAATAAGGATTTCGGATATGGATTACCTCAACCTCTACAACCCCGCTAATAACTTCTTGTTTGATGCTCAAATGACACCTCAAATGCTCTTAAGCTTTATTTCCATTCATTTATTGATCATTAAATCATCATGGCATTATCATCCAATAGCAGACCTTCTCCTTTTTTTGATCTCTATTGCAATATTAGAGAAGAGAATGTGATCATACAATGCCAAATTGCAGAACCAACAATTGAACTTCCTCTCTCTCTCTCTCTCTCTCTCTTAGTTCTGCTAGTGGTGGAGGAGCTACCCGATTCTAAAGCATGGAGGTTTTTATATTGGTAAACCAACTACCAAATTTCTTTGATAGCAAGAGTGCTCACAAAGGGATCGACATCAGATTCAATTTCCACCATCTTCTTCACCAAATTAAATACCTTGCTGTCCATGTGCTTAAGTGAGTAAAACTAAGGTAAGAACCAAGAGTCCTTGTTGGCTTAGTACTTCAAAGCTATCCATGCAAGAAAGTAAAGAGTCCCATTCTTTTCAGATTCCCTTTGCTGTCCAATTGATTTGAGAAGTAAAAACTTCTAACCCTTCTATAATTCTACATAATATTTAATTTAACAAATCTCTTGCATTAGATGAGGGAAATTGAGAACAGGATTCCATTAACATTTTTTTTTTTAAAAGAATTTTGACATAAGAGTTTCTCATGCACGTGAAAGCACTTTCTACACCGGGCTACTAAAATATTAATTCCATAAGGCTTGAGCACTTTAGTGCATGCTGACATCATCACCATATAATGGGCTGCATTGATAGCATGAGATTATATTTGGGTTCCACTTTGAAATTGAATGGCTCATCAACTCTCTTCAATTAACAATTGAGTCAATACCACTCAATACCATTGAATATTGAGCCATTAGTTCTAATAATTTTGTTGATCAAACAAATTTACTACATTCCTAATTGCCAACAATGACAATATTCAATTCAATTGCCCAACACCTGATTGCAATAATAAACAAATAACTTCAACAAGTATAAAATGTCTCTTCTTAACAGCCTAAATTTCTTCGGTACTAGATTAAATGATTAGCTTTATTTATGGAATTAAAGAAGTTTTTGTTGGTTTCCGAGTTTCAGGGGTTTGCTATTGTATTTATTAAAGAACTTCATCCATAGGGAGCTCTCATTTAAAGCCAAAGGAGCTTGGTGCAAAAATAATGGCTGACACTGATCCAGTGGTTCTAAGTTCGGCCACATTTCTTTAATTCCGATATGATGGGTTAGTGAAAAGAAAAAGAAAAAAAGTATTAACAATTATAAAGAAAAAAAAAAAAAAAAAACTGGAGACCAAACTCCACCTAAGGCATTATCATCAGTAGAGAGTGCTGCTCACCGGCAAGAAGACACACATTTAGAAGAAAAAAAATCCAGGCCTTCAAAATTATTAACCTTTGATTCTCCATCATTCTTAGGTGTAAGACTATTCAAGGTCTGATTTTTTTCTTTGAATCTAGCTAGGATTATAAAAGAAGTTCCTGATGGCTTTGAACAGATAGTTTTTTATATTGTTTTAAAAAGAATTGTAGAAATTCATGATCAATATAGTCATAGGTAAAAAATTTCCTTCATCAATGGAGTAGAAGAAGTCCCTCACCATTGGTGATGCAACTTTTCTCTCATCACAAGCTCCATCCTTCTATTGATGAATCCAAAAATATCCTTCCCCTTGCTCATCAATTGTCTTCAAACCAAGTATTAGTGAAAGAAAGAATTCAAGTTATCAATAATCGATATTAACAGTTTCTTATATGACATTAAACCTAACTTAACAACAAACACCAACCAATGACCCACAAGAAGAAATTGACTTAATCCCACTCATAAAAAGACATCTTATTAAACAAAACTATAACTACTCTTACCAAAAAAAAAACCTATACCTGATAGAATCAACGTCCTGCAGAGTGAAGAGAATCTGCAATCGATGATGGCGGACTCTTTCCACTACTAAAATAAGGACACCAAAAAGAGACTTCACCTGTATTTTCTGAAGTCAAAGATGGCAGGTCCAGTTGTTGAAGCTCTCCCACCAAATAGCGGACAACTTGTCGCATACATGGCCTTGCAGTTGGATCGGATTGAGAGCAAAGCAATCCTAGTTTTAACACCAACTCCATTTCCTCCACTTCATAATTCATTTCCAATTTGGGATCCACAGTTTCAAAAATCGCGTCCCTTTTCCAACTTGAGATCACCCATTCCACCAATTCAATACACTCTTCTGATGCTTGTGCCTCTATAGGCTTTCTACCACAAGCGACTTCGAGCAAAAAAACCCCAAATGCAAACACATCCACACTAGGATTTGCTTTCCCAGTTCTTGCATATTCTGGTGCTACATAACCAAACGTCCCCACGACATGAGTGGTTTTCGGATCCCCTCCATGATCATATAATTTAGCGAGCCCAAAATCTCCCAATCTTCCCTTCATTTCTCCATCTAACATGACATTACTGGACTTGACGTCTCTGTGAACCACAACTTGTTCCCATTCTTCATGAAGATACAGTAATGCCGATGCTATGTTTTTGATTATTTGAAATCTTTGATTCCAACTTAATGTTGTCTTTGTTGTTGTTGTCGATTGATGATCAAAGAGGAACTTGTCTAGACTTCCATTTGGCATGAAATCATACACTAAAAGTAGCTCTCCTTTCCGTCGACAACACCCCAAGAGTGTTACTATGTTTCGATGCTGCAGTTTACCGATACTGATGACCTCTGCAATAAATTCCCTCACCCCTTGTCTTGAATCATGTGATACTCTCTTCACTGCAACTTCTTGTTTTGAAATGGGTAATATACCTTTATAGACCTTACCAAACCCACCACTACCAAGAAGCTCCTTGTCATGAAATCCTTTGGTTGCGAAGTAGAGATCTTTATATTTGAACCTGTGAGGTCCATATTCAAGTTCCCAGTCTTCAAGAACTTCTGCAAACTTCTTCTTCCTTACTACAATAAATTGGATGATGACGATCGACATGAACACTAAACTAGCACCAATCACTGGAAATCCAATGGTAAAAATTCTAGGCCTTGTTTTAGGTCCCATTCGAGGAAGCTTAGGAAGTTTGGAGAGAGAGAGTTGTTTTGCTTTCCCATTCATCTTAAAGCTCCACCCCAACACATATTGAGGTGTTTTGGTAGCAGAAGTAGATGATGAGAAGCCAACAAACATGGGAGCATCCAATATGGTCTGAGAAAGATCAATGATCAAGGACAAAAGTGGAATGTTTGGTTTAGGGATGGTAGTGGGAGCTAAAGTCACATTAAGTTGCTTCTTTATACCATCATATTCCACCCAAAGTTGCATGGTACGTCCACTGTAAAGGCTGAGGTTCACGCGTCCATTTTCCTGATCACTAAAATAAGATGCCGGAGCAGCTTTAATAGATCTCAAGTTGTTAATATCAATACCGATGTGGTTATCATCGATATCCATAAACTGTGGGTTTTGGAAGGTATCCAACTCAACTCCAACCACATGGTTGGATGGGTTACCAATGTTGGTGGTGTTGAAGATGCCCATATAACCGCTTGACAAAGCACCAGGGAACCCTTTAGAGGGTGCAATCACCAACACGATTCCAGGACCTCCTAGTGTTGGTAACTCAGAGAACATGGCGAATACAAAAGTAGTAGAGAAGGAGATAACATTACCAGTGGAAGAATTTATGAAGTGAATTGGTTGGGGATAGAAAGCATGACCCACCTGTTCTGTTGTGGTGTTTACCAACATTAACAGACCATTGTCTGTAATCTGGGCTAAACCATCCAAACTCATGTTAACTCCTTGAAAGCCATTGTAGGTGAAATTAACATCTTCTTGCAGTGAGGCTACAATAAATCTGCAAAGGAGAAGAAACAACAGCATGCACTTGAAGAAGAACATTGTTTAATTGCTACTTTATTTTCCCTTTGTTCTCCTAAGATTGGTACTTTAACTTTTCTCTCTTTTTTTGGTTTTCTAGGTTTTGGGTCATGGACTTCTCTGAAAGTCGACTTGGGGTTTATATGATATGGTCTCTTTTACTTTGACATTGTACTTTCACTGGTCTTCTAATTCTCTGGTTTAAGAGTTCCCTTGTATTTATTGTCTTTGGTTAGTAGAGGGGATGCCTTTTTAGTGTTTCTGTTTTTCTTATAGAAGGGCTGCCTTTTAGTTGTTACGTACAATTTTTCACTTTTTCGAAAAAAAAAAAAGACAACCCAATGCACGATGCTTCTACTACTATAAAATTAGGTAAGGGGCAAGTGTACGCAATCTTAACATAAGAGGTTTTTTTGCACTAACTTTAATATTAGGAAAAAAAAAAACTTCTTGATTTGCTTTAAAACTTTTCGGGAAGGCCTCATCTAGTCTTCTACACTTTTGTGAGGAGGTTCTCACATGAGAACTCTGATCCATAGGTCAGCTTTCGTTTTTTGAGAGAGGCCTCATCAAGTCTTCTTTCTATCATCATCTTAGTTTGAATTCCAACCAAAAAAAATATCTAGTTTGATTTTTATGCTATAAAATTGGGACAAAGATGGATGAATGTATTTTAATTGGTTAACTATAAATTTGGGACCAAGATGGATGAACGAAATTTAATAGGTTTGTCTGAAGGCAAGCTGATAATGCCTTATGACTTAGAGTGTGACAATGTCACTAGTGGTGTGACAATGTCATTAGTGCATGCCGTGATAGTTTCATTATTACCTAAGTATTCGGGCTCTTGCTTTGACTCGTATAGTCTGGCATGAAAGAACACTAGGAATTTAGTATCTTATCGAGACATTTAACTTTAACAGGTCTTTTGAGGTGCACGTAAGCTGGTCTGGACATCTAGGTTATAATAATAATAATAATCATCCAATGGTTTAAACCTTGAAGAGATGCTGAGAAATCTGCGTAGAAATTAGATTTAAAGATTAGGGAGGGGCAAATGTGTGTAGCCTTGAGACGAGAGGTTTTCTTTGGAAAAAATTTAGAATAAAAAAAAAAAATCTTCTCACTTTGCTTTAAAACTTTTTGAGGAAGGCCTCATCTAGTCTTCTAGTCTTTTTTGAGGAGTGTGGATCAAGTCCTATGAGAACTCTGATCCATACAGATGGATCCCATTTGTGGAGATCAGTCCCATATATGACTCTCATACAAGAACCTGATCTACTTTTTTTTTTTAAGAGAGGCCTCATATGTCTCCTTTCTATCAACATCCTAATTTGAATCCAAAAAAAAAGAAAAAATATAGTTTGATTTTGGGACAAAGACGGATGAATGTAATTTAAATGGTTTGCTATAATGTTGGGACCAAGATGGATGAACCGAATTTAATAGGTTTGTCTGTAGGCAAGCTGATAATGCCTTATGACTTAGGGTGTGACAATGTCACTAGTGCGTGTCGTGATATTTTCATTATTACCCAAGTATTCGGGCTCTTGCTTTGACTCAAATAGTCTGGCATTGAAGAACACTAGGAATTTAATATCTTATCGAGACATTTAACTTTAACATGTCTTTTAAGGTGTGCATGAGCTGGTCTCAAGACCTTGATTAAAATAATAATAATAATGATAATAATAATCATCCAATGGTTTAAACTTTGAAGAAGCATTGAGAAATCTACGTAAAATTGGATTTAGACCCTAAAAACTCCTCGGAAGAAACAAATACAGCACCATTATGATCTCTGAACACTCCCCTGGAGATTTAAGACGGTGGACAATACCCCTTTAGCAAAATCACATTCCACCAATGAATGAAAAGTGGATTTTAGATGGGAAATTTAAAGCACAACTCCCACCTTGAGACAAATAGGATGCTCTTCACACTAATTTAGAGCATGCCATCTCTATACAACCAATGGAGTAGAAATCTTGAGTTTTAATTGGTTGCTTTCAATTTTATTTATTATTTTATTCCAAAGAAGATATTAAAGATGTATTTTTTATTTGATAGAGGGGGAGCCACCTAATGGGTGGCATTGGACATGATTGTGGTGGATAGGGATAAAGAGGAAAGATACAAAGAGCTGATATATTCTAAAATTAAAGGTGTGAAATGCAAATCGAAATTGCTTATCTAAATCAAATCAAATTGTTTAAATCAGAACCAAAAATAGTTTATTGATTGGTTTGATTCTGATATTAAGAAGTGAAACCGTTTATTAAAGGTTCAGTTTTGGTTTTAAGAAAATGAAACCATTAGACCTTCAGTAGTGAACCGATTAACAGGTATTCTACTGAATCAATTATACATATTAAACTGATAAAAATACCAGTTAGTCCTAGCATTCTTTTTTTTTGGGTAAGAAGTCCTAGCATTTTATATACGCTCTTTAATATTTTGTAGTTGATTTAAATCATATAAAAACTAGAAATTATTTTTATTTCTTAAGTATGAATGTAGATGTTGTGTTGCAAGCCCAATTGAGCCTCATGACCCACTCATTTCGATCAGGCACTCGCTATCTATTTTCATTGTTCAACTCTTTGACAACAAAACATGAAAAAACTAAAAGCTCTGCCGTCCCTCTCTA